>NC_041395.2:322112031-322279531 GCF_900747795.2 Erpetoichthys calabaricus
TTAAGGCTTTATAAACCATAAGCAGTATTTTAAAGTCAATTCTGAATGACACAGGTAACCAGTGTAGTGACATCAAAACTGGGGTGATGTGTTCGAATTTTTGTTTCCGAGTTAAGATTCTAGCAGCTGCATTCTGCACACGTTACAATCGATTGATGTATTTTTTGGATGGTCCTGAGAGGAGTGCGTTACGGTAATCTAGCTGACTGAAAACAAAAGCGTGAACTAATTTTTCAGCATCTTGCAATGTTATAAGAGGTCTAACTTTTGCTATATTTCTTAAGTGAAAAAATGTTGTCCTAGTAATCTGATTAATATGTGATTTAAAATTCAGGTCAGAGTCAATAGTTACCCCTAAATTCTTTACCTCCGTCTTCACTTTTAATCCTAATGCATCAAGTTTATTTCTAATAACCTCATTATATCCATTATTGCTAATCACTAAAATTTCAGTTTTCTCTTTATGTAGTTTGAGAAAATTACTACTCATCCATTCAGAAACACAAGTGAGACATTGTGTCAGTGAATCAAGATAGTCAGGGTCGTCAGGTGCTATTGATAAATACAGCTGTGTGTCATCGGCATAGCTGTGGTAGCTCACGTTATACCTTGAGATAATCTGACCTAACGGAAGCATGTAAATCGAAAAGAGCCGCAGACCCAGGATAGAGCCTTGTGGAACACATATAGAATATCAGGTGTCTTTGAAGTATAATTACCACAACTAACAAAGAATTTTCTATCTGCCAGGTAGGATTCAAACCAATTTAAGACACTGCCAGAGAGGCCTACCCAGTGACTAAGGCGATTTCTAAGAATATTGTGATCAATGGTATCAAATGTGGCACTCAGATCTTAGAGGATGAGAACAGATAAATGGCCTCTGTCTCCATTTACCCACAAGTCATTTACTACTTTAACGACTACAGTTTCTGTACTGTTATTTGTTCTGAAACCCGACTGAAACTTATCAGAATAGCATGTTTATTGAGGTGATCACATTGAAGTGTCGCATTTTTGAACAGGCGTATAAGTCGTGCTCTGATTTTATGATCAATTTTTCAGATCTCAAGACCGGACTTATACACGAGTATATACATTAGGTCAGTGGTTCTCAATCTGTGGGGCGGGCCCCCTAGGGGGGCGCGAAGTAACAAAAAGTGGGGCACGAAGATGTGAAAAAAAGAAAACAAGAATCAAAAATATGAAAAATACATCTATTGAAACCAAAACAAATTAACTTAAACTACATTCTGATACTAGAAAAATAAATATAGAGTTAGATAAATGTCGATAAAAGTTAAGTAGGTATAATAAAATATGCATCTATGATATATCATTAATTAAAAAAGAACAAATTGGTATTAGTGGGCTCCTTTCAAAAAAACCTTAGGGGGCGCGATTAAAACTGTTATGAAAACTCAGGTCGCAAATGCTTAAAGGTTGAGAAACGCTGCATTAGCTAATAAAAGGTGTCATTTTGCTTGACTTCTCACTACTGTACATCCATAATGGCTGACAGGGTGCAACACCCTCGCCTGTATCTCTAAATGCTCCTCCATTTCTTGTGTTTTGTGGTTGGAACCCCAGGCCACTTTGAAGTCATTGCTGCTGGAATTTCCCTCAGTCTTTATAGTTGGGGGTGGGGGTGTCCCAGGTCATTGAGTTTGATGAAGTTTTCAAATTTTTTGATCTTCTGGTTTTGCGGACTTTTCACTTCTGTATCTTACGTATTGGGATTTGTATTGATTTGGGTTGCCTTTTTTGTCCTGTTGTGTTCTATTTTTTTTCTCAAAGATACTTTGCTTGGACTGTCATATCAGTTGAAGTCAGAAGTCTACACGCACTTAGGGTGAATTCTTTAAAACTCACTTCCACAGATTGTATACTAACAACCTACAAATTTGGCATATTGTTTTAAGATGTTTACTTTGTGCAGGGCAAAAGTAATTTTTTCCAGTAATGATCACAGCAGAAAGAAGCCTCTGTGACCAGCTAGTATAAAATAATGGAGGGACCATCCGAAGCCTGAGTTGGGTTGGGGTCCTGTACTTGGTTGGGATGCTCATAATATGGAAGGACAGGGGAAAGCAGTAATTCCTGCCTATTGTCTCTCTACCCAACCCGTACCCCCCCCCCCCCCCCCCCCCCCCATCCGTACACTAGATGACAGCCACCCTGGATATTGGTACCTGTAGGGAATGCCAGGAATTGTTGTCCAGTAGGTCTGGAGGTGATGCCTGGGTGGTTACACTCCCTACTATCTAGGACTTCTGTATGACCTGGAAGTGTTTCCAACAGATGAAGCACTGGCACCGGGTCTCACATAAAAAGAGCCACACTGCCCTGTCCAGTAGAGTCGGAGCTGGGAGCGGAGACGGACAACACTCGACTGGAGGAGTGGCAATGTGGTGCAGAGAGGGGGCGAGAGAAGTAAAAGAAAAAATGTTTTTTTGATTATAATGAGGTATTTTGTAATAAACACCACTTTGATTTGAACCTGGGACTGTGTTTGTGTGTTTGTGCTTGGGGTTTGGGGCTCTGTGGTGCCCCCTTGCCTTCACAATAATTTAGGACTTTTATTGTATTTTGAACATTTCAAGCCAGCTCCTCATTTTAGGCCTGCGTAGGCCAAAGCCTGCAGGTGGTAGTTGGGGAGGGATGGCTGGTTGGGGTGTAGCCTTATCTGGGCAGAATGGTGAAGATCCTTCTCATTATAGTTTTTCAAAATTCTGTCTGTTAAATATCCAACTTTCCACTATGTGTTTTTTTTTTGTGACATTTTCTGGAACCATTTGTGTGATTTTACAGATTGAGAATCTGAGTATGTAAGACTACACAACTTTGGGTCATAGAAAAGCACAATGGCTTCTTCCTCTGACTTGCTAAGATTATGTAAGTGACAAAGGCTGGAAAGATTGTGTAATGTGAGAGGACCTTTAGCTGATCGCAGAAAAAGGCAATGGAGGACAGAGTGAGGTGACCACCCATCTTTACACACTTTCCCACCACGGGAACTTTGTTTTCAGGAACAAACAAGTTACTGTATGATGTAGACCCCAAGACACTTGTGCTCCCTGCTCACTTTTGTGTGTTACGTTCCCACCACACAACAGGAAATCAAAATATGTGATGTACAACAAAAAGAGATAGGGTGCAAAGTGAGGGACTTTACGGGGACCCCACCCACTACCCCTTATTGCTTCAATGAGGTATATAGTCTGGCGGACAAGGGAGGTGGCTATAAAGATTGACGCGATGCGAAGTGCAGCACGATCGGGAGTTCATGAGGGACCCCCAGTCCTTATTACTCTGAAGCAATCATGACTTCAAGGATGGATTGTTGCTTGGGGAGCAGCTATGAAGAGTGATGTGATATAAAGTGCAGCACAATCGGGAGTTCATGAAGGACCATCGTACTGTACTGATCTGAAGCGATCATGACTTCATGAGGGAGATTATTGCATTAAATGTGATGGATGGGGAGCAGGTCTGAAGAGTAATGTGGTATAAAGTTCAGCATGATCAGGAGTTCATGAAGGACCCCCACTTCTTATTACTCTGAAGCGATCATGACTTCAAGGATGGATTGTTGCTTCAATTCGGGGCATGGGGAGCAGCTATGAAGAGTGATGTGATGTAAAGTGCGTCACGATCAGAAGTTCATGAGGAACCATTGCGCTGTACTAATTTGAAGAGATCACAGTGTCATGAGGGAGATTTTTGTTTCGATGCGGAACATGAGGGGCAGCTATGAAGAGTGATGTGATATAAAGTGTAGTATGATCGGGAGTTCATGAAGGACCACGACTTCATGAGGTAGATTATTGCTTTAAATGTGATGCATAGGTAGCAGCTATGAAGAGTGATGTGATATAAAGTGTAGCACGATGAGGAGTTCATGAGTGACCATTGCACTGTATTACTTTGAAGCGTTCACGACTTCACGGATGGATTATTGCTTCCAGTGCAGGGCATGGGAGGCATCTATGAAGATTGATGCGATGCACAATCGAGAGAGTTCACATGGGACACCCTTCTCCTTACTGCTTTGAAGCAGTCAGGACTTCATTAGGAAGATGATTGCATTCAACATGATTCATAAGAAGCAACTATGAAGAGTGATGTGGTGTGAAGTGCGGCACTCCATCTTCACCGATAACTCTCCAAAATCCAAACTACTGATCGATTTGTAAAATGGTGCCAGTGCTCGAGGTCAACCCATCAGCACAATTCATTGTCCTGATTGACTAAAAAACCCAGCTAAGATTCACACCGTCGATATGACGATGATTTATTTATTTTTTCAATGGGGATCCCACACACTCCTAATAATAAACAAAATATGGGCAAACTACAACGATCTCACCCCAGTTCTCTTCCAAGGATTATACAATAAACACAAATTAAGCAACCACAAATTACTAACAAAAACCACACACGATGAAAATGGCAACCGATGAAATGAAATGATGGAGGTAGATAGTCCAGAGATCCACACGCTGTATATGAATGTAAAGATCAGTCCTACCGGTTTTTCCTGATGAGATGATGATGCGTGAATGGGATCAGGAATACGCCTTTCTTTGCAGGACGACAACAAATCCTCAGACAGTCATCACGCAGCAGGAAGACACCAGACAGTCCATACACCCAAAACCTCGAGACGACGGGAAGGCAAATAGACAGGAAACTCCAGACACGAAACACTTTTCTTTCTGTAGATCTGGCCTCCTGCCGCCTCCTTGTCCCCAGCAGCCCCAGCACCCTCAGCAGACGACCAATCAGAGCCACTGCAGGGACTGCTGGGAGTTGAAGTTTCATTCCCCAGTAGCGCCGCTACACCTCTGTCTTACTTTAAAGCCACCATGTTAACTTCAGCCCAGACAGTTCTGTTTTGGACTTCAATCTATAAACAACCATACAACCAATTTTATCGTTTTTGCAGTCGAGTTCAAGTATACGGGAGACTGCCCCTAATCTTTGTCTGGTTCTTGGTCTTTTCTTTGCCACTCTCTTAACACCAGTGTTATGCATGAACTAGTTCAAAAGAACAAGCTCATTTCGTTAAGAATGGTAAACTTAATGTAACAAATTTGAAAGTCAAGAACTTGAACGTGAACTAGTTCAGCTTCATGTGACATTCTGGGTCCTGGTTTAGGTCCACATTAAACATTTTGGCTTGTAGGGGTGGATACGAATCTGAATACAGTATTCGGATAAGCACAAATAGTGGATGTTTACAAATATTTACATCATACAAATTTTTTTGCCATTTATTTGTATTCGGAAAAAATAACGTCAAATCAAATCGGCCCTGTCTGTGTCTGCCTGCTTGTGCTTAAGCTGCACCGCCGCTGACACGAGCACAAGGAGAAGCTCTGCTTTGGCTTTTAGGAAAATGTTGGATTTCGCGAGGCTACTTTATATTTTTCCCCATTGGACATGCAAAATATGATGTGAATTTTGACCGGCAGTGCAACAAGTTAGTTCACCTACACGCTGGTCCCACAGTCACATGGCTGGAAATAGAGTGGTAATTTATATGTGTACTAGGGGGCTCTGCCACCTGCTCGCTTCGCTCACCCACCCCCAGGTTTGGTTTACCGGATATACAATTTAAAGAGATTGTTATTTTCATGGGAATTGATGCATATGCATTATTTTCACTTTTACTTTAAAACATTAGTAAAAACAATATTTGGAATTAATTTTCCTTCAGGATCACATTGAATTTTAATTCCGTGTTTTGACTTTTTCGAATGTTTTTTCCCATGTTCTTTCTTCTTTGCTTTGTCGTTGACGTGTCATCTAGAACGTATAAAATTATTGTTGTCCTGATAAAATTTATAAGAGCTGAAAGTGCAGGAAGTGTGTTTGACAAAAGCATTCACACAACTGAGAGGTTAGATGACCGTGGTCTTGTTTGAAAACAGTAGTAAGTAGGGCGTGACATGAAAGAATCTCAGGTTCAAACTCTCCGTCTCACGGGACTTCATACCGCGCCAACGTTTTTGAAATCTTTTAATTCTCACGGATACGCCTCTTCATTGGGAAGAAACACTACTTTTCCCTGATTGCAACACAAATTAGACGATCTACAAGTCTCTGAGTTAAAGTTTAAATCTGAACTACAGTAATCCCTCGCTATATCGCGCTTCGCCTTTCGCGGCTTCACTCCATCGCGAATTTTATATGTAAGCATATTTAAATATATATCGCGGATTTTTTGCTGGTCCACGGATTTCTGCGGACAATGGGTCTTTTAATTTCTGGTACATGCTTCCTCAGTTGGTTTGCCCAGTTGATTTCATACAAGGGACGCTATTGGCAGATGGCTGAGAAGCTACCCAACTTACTTTTCTCTCTCTCTCTCTTGCGCTGACTTCCTCTGATCCTGACATAGGGGGATTGAGCAGGGGGGCTGTTCACACACCTAGACGATACAGACGCTCGTCTAAAAATGCTGAAAGATTATCTTCACATTGCTACCTTCTGTGCAGCTGCTTCCTGAAGCGACATGCTGCACGGTGCTTCGCATACTTAAAAGCTCGAAGGGCACGTATTGATTTTCGATTGTTTGCTTTTCTCTCTCTCTCTCTCTCTCTCTCTCCCTGCTCCTGACGGAGGGGGTGTGAGCTGCTGCCTTCAACAGCTTTGTACCAGCGGTGCTTCGCATACCTAAAAGCCAAACAGCCCTATTGACTTGTTTGCTGTCCTCTGTCTTTCTGACAGTCTGTGCTCCTGACGCGCACTCCTTTGAAGAGGAAGATATGTTTGCATTCTTTTAATTGTGAGACGGAACTGTCATCTCTGTCTTGTCATGGAGCACAGTTTAAACTTTTGAAAAAGAGACAAATGTTTGTTTGCAGTGTTTGAATAACGTTCCTGTCTCTCTACAACCTCCTGTGTTTCTGCGCAAATCTGTGACCCAAGCATGACAATATAAAAATAACCATATAAACATATGGTTTCTACTTCGCGGATTTTCTTATTTCGCTGGTGGCTCTGGAATGCAACCCCCGTGATGGAGGAGGGATTACTGTATATATTCCATCTCTTTTCGCTGTTCCATTATTTCACCAAGTAATAATTTCCATTTGTTTGCGCTAATACGACCTTTACTATCCTTTTTTTGAGACTTTGGAATTTTCGTACTTCCATTATCTCTGACCCGCTGAGCATGTGTATCACGCCAACATTTTTCAATTCTTTACGACGTTCTACTTTGTCGTCTATTCTTTGTCCTTTATTTCCGGCCCCGGACTGGACATCGAAGTGTCTTTCCGAGAAAATCACATCTCGTCTCCTTCCTTCCAAGATTTTTTTATAATAGAGTGACTTGCATTTATTTAATTTATTTTTTGACTGGGAGGATATTAGCATATATGGTTATATGTGTTTGTTGCTGGGTATAACTCAATGAAATGTATTTAAATAAAAAAGTCTTCATAATTATTGCATCTGATGCAACTCATGCGTCATTTATTCTCACTCCTTAAAAAATACAAAATGAACTGAACATGAACTAGTTCAAAATTGGTTATGGTGAACAACGAACGTGAGTGTATTCATTGTGTGAACTGAACGTTGCACTAGTTCTTGTGAGATGTGAACTTACACAACACTGCTTAAGACTGAGAAGGAATGGTGATGCAGGGTCAAGATGGATGTTTGACCTGAGGGATGATTCCGTGTGAAAGTTGGCCTCAGCTTTGTGAGGTGACCATGAAGTTGGCAGAAGATGTTGAAGATAAATGAGAGGCCCTTTGCAGGTTTAAAGCAAGGGACAAAGATCTATCAAAAATAGAAAGGTCATCTTCTTGAAGGGGTCAGGGGCTCGACTTCTCCCAGCCTTTCCTTTCTAGGTGCTCTCAAGCCGAATGACCCCCCTTCCTGCTTTTAAAAAAAGGATATCTGGTGACGGGGGAACACGGTTCTTCCCAAGCAACCTAAGAAAGACCCTGAGGTGATGTCAGCTTTTTCTGAGAGGTTTTAAAAAATTTTCTCATCGCCTTCTCATTGTTGATCACAGGAAAATGACCGCCGTAAGACATCCTGCAGGACCGTCTGTTGTTGTTCCAGCCTCAAATTCCCTTTCAGTGATCTAATAAGGAAACTTGCGACGTTAGGGTGGTTCAGAACCCCTTCTTATTGTGTGGAAACAATGCTGGAAAAGGCTGTTTTGTACAAATAAGAAAACTTGGGCACTCATTCTGGAAGTTAGTCATTTCCTCCTGGAAAGAATAGGTGTCTGTTTTTCTCATGTAAATGATTGTTGAGACATTCCAGCCAATGCTGGGAATTAAGCCAGGCGATAACAGGGGCCTAAATGATGGAAAGGTCACCCATTGTGCCTCTGCATCCAACGTAAACGCTTTGCTTATCACAACTGATGTCCTCAACCCTTCAGAAGCACTCCTTCGACATCTACCTTCTGCTGCCGACCCTCGGAAATGAGAAACGCAAGGCGGGATAGAGAGACGTGTGAAAAATGACTTTCCTGGTCAGGAATCAAAAAGAACTCGGGTCCAATTTCACTCAGCGTTTAAATAAGTAAAGCTTGAGGCCTGAGTGGGAACAGCAGAAAGGGAAGCAAACGGCCATGAAAAACAAAATCATGTTATACATCTAGCCTGACCCATTTGGTACCGTATACTGTACTGCCACATCTGATAGTAGCTGGTGAGAATAAAGTGAAATACTTGAGAACAACAATGTAAATGTTCTATAGAAAGACAAAGTGAGACATAAACATCTGATGAGTAGAAGAAGGAAGCAAGTCGTTCATAAGAGGAATTTAAAGAACACCATGAAGAGTAAACCCCTATGTGATAGATAGATAGATAGATAGATAGATAGATAGATAGATAGATAGATAGATAGATAGATAGATAGATAGATAGATAGATAGATAGATAGATAATAAAAGGCACTATATAATAGATAGATAGATAGATAGATAGATAGATAGATAGATAGATAGATAGATAGATAGATAGATAGATAGATAGATAGATAGATAATAAAAGGCACTATATCATACATAGATAATACACTATATAACAGAGAGATAGATAGATAGATAGATAGATAGATAGATAGATAGATAGATAGATAGATAGATAGATAGATAGATAGATAGATAGATAGATAGATAGATGAAAGGCACTATATGATAGATAGATAGATAGATAGATAGATAGATAGATAGATAGATAGATAGATAGATAGATAGATAGATAGATGAAAGGCACTATATGATAGATAGATAGATAGATAGATAGATAGATAGATAGATAGATAGATAGATAGATAGATAGATAGATAGATAGATAGATAGATAGATAGATAATAAAAGGCACTATATCATAGATAGATAATGCACTATATAACAGATAGATAGATAGATAGATAGATAGATAGATAGATAGATAGATAGATAGATAGATAGATAGATAGATAGATAGATAGATAGATAGATAGATAGATAGATAGATATTGAAGGCTCTATTTCATACACACACACATTAACTGAAGGTCACTATTTCTCCTTTCCTGTACGTTTTTGGACACCAGACATGTCTTATTTGGAACAAACACGCCAACTCCAAGCAGAAAGTCAGGGCAGGGCATTGAATTGTGGTCCCTGGCTGCTGTGATGCAAAAACACTAACCACTGAAGCGCAGCCACAGTTTTTAAACATTCAGAAGTAATTGTATGTAATGAATCATGCTTTCTATTATTAACCCTGAATTAAATATACTTAAGCTTATGGAAACTTCATTTTTTTCCTTCCCCAAAGTCACAGCTCACAGTCCAAGTGATCTTCCTGTTTGCCTTCCTGTTTGACCAGTTGGCTGAAGTGCTGCTATTTCTTCTTGCTGGTCACATGTCATTTTGCTTTAAAGGTTTAGACGATAGGACGTGACAATAAAGGTGACAATGAAAGAGAGCGTCTGCCAAGGTGAGGTGGCCTCTTCGCTGCTCTCTTCACAGAAAGTTTCCCCCTCAGTGGCTCGTCTAAGATTTCCCAAACTTCAGTGATTTTTGTTTTACTAGCCAATCAAATAAACCTCCCATGAGCCGGGGTTCCTCCAGCTTACTCCATTCTTTAGCTATGCAGAGTACAGACAGTCAGATGTTAAAAAATGAAATCATTATTCTATTTTTAAAAAAGCAGTAATGTATGAAATTCCTGCACCGCCTCATCATTATGTCACACGTGTGACCTCCTACCGCATTTCCACTTCATTTACTTCTTCTCTCATGAGGTCTCCTCCTTTCCATCGGCACAAACGAAGCATGATGGTGTCTCTTTAACACCATTTTCTTGTTGTGGTCACAGATTTAAGTCATCATTGAAAACTAAAGAGATCAGATCCAGAAAATTCAGAAGAGCAACAACAAACTAACGCTACGCATTCTAGGGAGAATCCACAAACTTGGACAAACCAGAAGTATACAATCCTGACCTTTAAACCTGTGACTGTCACATGACAGTTACCTAAGAACTGTTTGGCTATCAGACCAAATAAAATGCAACCCCCACATTCCAAGCAAAACATAAGGATGGGTCCAAATATGCAATACACGAATGCATTGTGTTCCTTGGCCAATCAAATCCCCATAACAATGCCATGGTTATTTTTAAAGGTCAAGGTACAACTGATAAAAAATACAAAAAGAAACCAAATCATGACAGATAAAATAAAGTTTGAATGACTTGATTTTGGATAAAATCATCAATTAACTAAATAAATGTTGGGAGCATCCTGCCTTGCACTCTGTGTTGGCTGGGATTGGCTCCAGCAGACCCCCGTGACCCTGTGTTAGGATATAGCGGGTTGGAAAATGGATGGAAGGATGTTGGGAGCATGATCTGATAGCAGGTTGCTGCACCCACCACACAATGAACCACCTGGTTTAGGACCTGAATGCAGAAAGTCACACCACAGTGGCTGGAGTGCCAATCCCGCCACCAACCCTCCAGTTTTCCCTGCAAGTTGGAGGACCTGCTTGTGGAGCTGGATGAACATTAATGTCATACTCAGGATGGAGCAATTGCAGGTTAAGGACCTAGTGGAGTAAAGTCAATTCTGGTGCTTACATGATTCAAATTGGCAACCTTCCAATTGCCAGTGCAGATCCGTAGCCTCAGAGCCACCGGTCTACCCCAAAGTCTTACTAACTTAATAAGTGTAATCCTTAATAATAAATAATAATAATAATAATAATTCATTACATTTAATGTAATCCTTAATAAAAACAAACCCAGGCTAACGTGATCACAGAAAACACATATCACAATATTTGAAGGCTATGAACTAAAGAGTTCCCAAGTGTTATAGTCCTGAAAATTACAAAATGCCCATTAGAGGGGGAAATACTGTCAAACCCCGGCTAGTAAAAAAGAAGGCAACAAAGATAAAAAAGAAGATTTAATTATAAACAAATGCTCTAATAAATCACACAAATATCAAAAGAGCAAAACACAGGAGGACTCACCAACACCTTAGTGCATTCACAATGAACCGCAAGGGACTGTGGGATTTTCCCAGCCTTTATAGGGCTGAGTTGTGCTGCTCAAAGTCCTGAACTGTTCTAAAAAATGCAAACTAGAAGGGAAAATCCCATCAAAAACCTCAACTAGTAACACAGAGAGCCATGTGGAATCTTCATAACAGGACTTTAAAGAAATATTCTTAATGAAAAAATGCTCTGAAATATATGACTCTCCATAGAGTTACCTAAAATGCAATTCACAGTGAACAAGTCCCAAAAAAACACAATCCAGAAATGAGAATCTTTAAACAGAGCAAAAATGTCAAGCACGTGAAAAATCACAAAATACCCTCAAAAACTCCCAAGTGCATTTGAGATGAGCCGCCAGGAACTGTGGGAGACCCTGTGGGCTTGTACGGCGGAGGGAGGGCAGGTCCTGGTGGTGATTGGCAGGTGGCCCCACTCTTGGAGAACCCACCCACGAAACACGTGGAACTGTCATGTCTCAGGCAGGGATCCTCCCCTGAGTGGAGTTCTAGTTCATGTTTTAGGTCTCTTTTGCTCATTCTTAATTCTTTAATTGATATTGATTATGTGCATCATTCTTTATTTTTCATTTTGCTTATGTATATAAGCTGCCTTTGTTATGTTCAAGGGCAGCACGGTGGCGCAGTGGTAGCGCTGCTGCCTTGCAGTTAGGAGACCTGGGTTCGCTTCCCAGGTCCTCCCTCTGTGGATTTTGCATGTCCTCCGGGTACTCCGGTTTCCTCCCACAGTCCAAAGGCATGCAGGTTAAGTGCATTGGCGATTCTAAATTGGCCCTAGTGTGTGTGTGCCCTGCAGTGGGCTAGCATCCTGCCCAGGATTTATTTCTCCCTTGCATCCTGTGCTGGCTGGGATTGGCTCCAGCAGACCCCTGTGACCCTGTGTTAGGATATAGTGGGTTGAATAATGACTGACTGACTGTTATGTTCAAGGTGTTTTGTTGGTAGTTGCACCATTGGCACGGCCACCGAGCAATCACCACAAGGAACTGCCAGAAGATCTTCAATGAATGTGCTTAGGAGTGGCAAGTTCTTGTGCTTTTATGAATCCAATCCTTTGTGTTTACAGGATTTTTGACCATTTGCTCCGTATTATCGACTATTCTTCAAATTTCGTGTCCAGAATTTTGGTTGTATTGGATTGTCTTATTGTTTTAAGCCATTCCTATTGTATTTGTGCTCTATGGTGCTGCATTGATATTGAAGAAAATTTTTGTGAAGAATTTTTGTAAACATTTTGTTCAAGGCCCTTTTTGGTGATTCACCGGGGTTTTTGATGGGATTTCCCCCCCTCTAATGGGCATTAGGACTTTGGGACTCCTAGTTCATGACTGAAACATAACAAATGATACATAGAAACAGAGAAACTACGTAAATTACAATATTAAGAGGAATACAATAATCAACAATAAACAAAACAGCCATAAAAGAAGACTTGGAACTCCATCTGGGGAGAATCCTGGCTTAACATTACAGATTGAGGGCCGTCCCTTGACAAGGATGGTCAAGTGACTCCACCTCTTGGGGGGACCACTGACAAAATAAGTGGAACATTAAAGAAAACACATCTCTCGATATATAAAATTCAACAGCTGTCTGTCTGTCCGCTTTTCACGAAAGAACTACTTAACGGATTTAGAGATGGGTTTTTTTCTATGATTTACTAGAACATTCCGGTTGATTTTGCGACTTCTCTCATTGTGCTATGTATCATAGTTCACTTGTAGTGCCGATTTATTTGTGTGAATCCAAGAGAGACGCAGCGGGCCGAGGGGAGGGGGCGGGGACCTCCTGACTCACACTCCAGCCTCGGGCGTATCTTACCTCTGCTTAGCTAGTGAATGAGAGAACTACTTCACGGATTTAGGTCATTTTTTTTCTATAATTTGCTCAAACATTCAGGTTGATTTTGCGACTTTTCTCATCACGCTAAAAATCATAGTTCACTTGCAGTAGCGATTTATTCACACTAATCCGAGACAGAGGCTGTGGACCAAGGGGAGGGGGAAGAGTGACGTCAGGAGGGGGGAGACGGGCAGAGCCCTCCTCACTCATGTGCCAGCCTCTGTTCAAATCGTTCTATCTCTCACCATGTTTTGGAGTGGACCTTACCTCAGCTTAGCTAGCGATACCTGTTTGTTTATTGATTTTTAAAGATTGTCCTGTTTCAATACTATGTGGGTGAGCCCGCAGGGGACAGCTAGTAGATACATAAAAACGAAATGACCTACAATATTAACATAAGCAATGGAATCAAAAATCAAACAGGAAGGACATAAAAACTATATTTGAACCCCAGCCAGGAGATGAACCTTGGCTGAAATACAGCATTGTCCTCCTCAGGACCACTAAGGCCAAGTTTATACATAATGCGACGTGACGTGTGCTCCAGTGGACATCTCCTGCTACGCAAGCGTTGTACTGTTCATACTTGTGTGTGTACGTTACGTAAATCTGGAAGATTCCACCAGGTGGCAGTGCAAGATATCATCACCGTGAGAAAATGTTCAGCTTCGCTGTGTTGTGAATTGCCTGAAACATCCATTAAACTCCGAGGACACCTTGCTGCAATATTTCTGTAACCTTCCCTAGATTTGTTCCTCGAGACAATCCTGTCTCAGAGGTCCACAAACAATTCCTTTGACTTCATGCTTGGTTTGTGCTCTGACATGAACTGTCAACTGTGGGACCTTATATAGACAGGTGTGTGCCTTTCCAAATCATGTCCAATCAACTGAATTTACCACAGGTGGACTCCAATTAAGCTGCAGAAACATCTCAAGGATGATCAGGGGAAACAGGATGCACCTGAGCTCAATTTTGAGCTTCATGGCAAAGGCTGTGAATACTTATGTACATGTGCTTTCTCAATTTTATTTTTAATAAATTTGCAAAAATCTCAAGTAAACTTTTTTCACGTTGTCATTATGGGGTGCTGTGTGCAGAATTCTGAGGAAAAAAATGAATTTAATCAATTTTGGAATAAGGCTGTAACATAACAAAATGTGGAAAAAGTGATGCGCTGTGAATACTTTCTGGATGTACTGTAAAAGCACCACGAATGCATTTGTATGTCGACATTTTGCTTCACCACATCGAACCATTCATCAAACATCAAAGCACACACATCGATCCTGTAGGATCCGCATAGCGGCTTTCTGTCACATGTAGATAGTAAACAGAGACTCTGACGTCACATTCCAACTTTTATCACACTGCGCCCCCCTACTTTTTGCTGGTACTGCAACTCGTGCACGCGTCATGTTAATTTCTGAGGACCTTCTCAGAGGACGCATCAAATGAACGCTGAGAATGCATGACAGCCATTATGAGGGCGCGTTCTGAGCATGAAGTATAAACGAGCCCTAAGCCTGCAATAATGGACACAGGGCAAGGGATCACTTTGACATTGGTCTGCCTCCAGTGAACCTAACCATCTGTGTGTGGATGGTGAGAGTCCCCTGGATCAACCAAGTGGGCACACAGATAAAGGTATATAAGGTCTATAAGTATAACAGGCAGACCATCCTCCTTTATGTGGCTCAGTTTTGAAAGAACTGGATTTTGCACCATTAACTGCATGACTTGTAGGTGGGAAAGCTGCATGGTCTCCTAGTGTCTTATGCACTGAACCTGAAACCAGCTGTTTACCAGTTCAATCCCACCAACCAAGCTTTACTAACACATATAGCACCTTTGCATTCATGAATGCCCCATCAAGGCAGTCTAAATGCCCACACACCTTGCGCAGTTGTTCACATTTATTTCTATGGCAGAACACAGGCGGGTGACTTGCTCAGAAGGTAAGCTCTAAAGTGACAAGCTAGTGTGAAGTGCAGATACTCAGCCACTATGCCACACTGCCACTGTTTAAGATGCTGAATATATTGGGAAGAGGATGCTAAGAATGGATCTACCAGGCAAGACAAGAGGAAAAGAGGAAGGCCTAAGAGGAGGTTTATGGATGGGGTGAGAGAGGACTTGCAGGTGATGGGTGTGACAGAGCAAAATGCAGAGGACAGAAAGATATGGAAGAAGATGATCCGCTGTGGTGATCCCTAACAGGAGAACCCGAAAGAAGAAGAAGAAGATAGATCACTGATATAAATGTGACTCATCTTCATAGCACAAAAAGAGAAGAATAACATATTAGTGATGAAAACCTCAGGCTTTGACATCAAGAATAGTGTCAGAGTGCAGAGCAGGAGCCTGCTGTATATGGCTGAAACATCCATAGGGCATCAAGGAAAAAACAGGAAATGTGAATTCAGAAAGAGGGAAGTAAGAGTCAGATGATGGCAAGATAACTCAATGAGATGGCATGAATAAGGTCTGCTAATAAAAATT
The DNA here is from genome assembly GCF_900747795.2 of Erpetoichthys calabaricus. Taxonomy (NCBI): domain Eukaryota; kingdom Metazoa; phylum Chordata; class Cladistia; order Polypteriformes; family Polypteridae; genus Erpetoichthys; species Erpetoichthys calabaricus. The sequence goes on from NC_041395.2 coordinate 322,127,929, forward strand.
ACCCAAAAGAAAATCCAACGTACAGAAAATCTGAATGCATCAATGCCCTTCAAAGTGCCACTAATTCAGAAGCCTGTCTGGATTGAGTACTTTGTAATTCTCAGGAAAGAACTGAGGGTGTAGAGGTGATTGAACCACTTAGGGTCAAGTGACCATAATATGATAAGAGTAAGAGTGCAGATGTAAAGACTAAAACTTTAAAAGTTTAACTTTGCTAGGGCAAATTTTGAGCAGATGCGGCAAAGTCTAAGGAGGAGAGACTGGGATTACCTTTTAAGAGTGGAGACAGTCATAGGTGGGTGCAGAATTTGGCACAGACACAAGAAGCAGAGGGTGATGGTGTGAGGAACATTATATAGGAAGATTGGCGGAGTGGTGGTTCTGAGGCTAGGGATCTGCACTGGCAATCGGAAGGTTGCCGGTTCGAATCCCGAAATGCCAAACCTTCTGATTGCCAGTGCAGATCCCTACTCTCAGAGCCACCACTCCGCCAGTGTTCCTATATAATGTTCCTCGCACCATCACCCTCTGCTCTGTTGGGCCCTTGAGCAAGGCCCTTACCCTGCAATTGCTGAGGGCTTTGAGTAGTGAGAAAAGTGCTATATAAATGCAAAGAAAGAATTATCAGAATTGGACGATGTTAAGAGAGGTGCCCAGCTGGGGTCAGTGCTGGGGCTGCTGCTGTTTGTAATATATATAAATGATTTGGATAGGAATATAAGTAACAAGCTGGTTAAGTTGGCAGATGATACCAAGATAGGTGGATTGGCAGATAATTTGGAATCCGTTGTATTATCACAGAGGGACTTGGACAGCATATATTCTTGGGCTGCTTTGTGGACAATGAAACTTAATGGAAGCAAAAGTAAAGGATTACACCTAGGAGGTACACCATGAGTGGTCTGAAAATTAAAAGTACACCTTATGAGAAGGACTTAGGAGTCATAGTGGACTTGACACTATTATATTCCTTAACAGTGTTCAGAAGCCATTAAGAAGGATAACAGACTGTGAGGTTATATAGCGCCTTGATGTGTGGGGTACAAGTCCAAGAAGGTTCTGCTCAAGCTTTATAACACACTGGTGAGGCCTCATCTGGAGTACTGGGTGCAGTTTTGGTCTCCAGGCTACAAAAAGGACATAGCAGCACTAGAAAAAGTCCAGAGAAGAGCAACTAGGCTGAGTCCAGGACTACAGGGGATGAGTTATGAAAGGGGCTAGGACATGCACTGATTTTACAGCTCATTGCCACGGCCACCACATGACAAGCCACCCAGATTGGGACCTGAGTGCAGCCGAGCAAGATTAAAAGAGCTGATGCTTTACATTTTAATCAAAAGAACATTAAGTGGAGACATGAGTGAAGTGTTTACAATTATGAAGGGAATTAGTACAGTGGATTGAGACGGTGACTTTAAAATGAGTTCATCGAGAACACAGAGACATAGTTGGAAACTTAAGGGTAAATTTCACACAAACATTAGGAGGTTTATTTTTACACAAAGAACAATAGACACTTGGAATAATTGACCAAGTAGTGTGGTAGACAGTAAGACTTTAGGGACTTTCAAAACTAGAGCTAATGTGACTAGGACTGGTGAGCATTGTTGGGCTAAATGACCTGTTCTCATCTAGATTTTGTAATGTTCTAATGATGTAATGTTATAATTAAATAAATTAAATTATGTTCTAATTAAATAAACAAAAGTAGAAATATACATCCTCATTCCTCCTCTTTTTCACAATCCATATTTGTTTCAGGAGTTATACCGTTTTTAATTATTTTTCCTTACAGATCAACTGGAATATCTGTGCTATCTAACCTTATATGTAAGGCTGCTCTTTGTAGACTATGGTTCAACATTTAATACAATAATCCCTGACATATTGGTAAACCAGCTGACAGACTTAGGCCTCCCTTCCTCTGCCTGCACCTTGATGAAGGACTTTCTGACAAAGCGACCACAAAGGGCTAAACTCAGCCCTCATTTCTCCTCTTCCCTTCTGCTCAGCGCAGGATCTCCACAAGGCTGTGTGCTGAGCCCACTGCTTTACTCTCTGTACACCCATCCTACAAACACTATCATTAATTTTGCAGATGATCCCACTGTAATGGGGCTCACATTAGAAAGAGATGAGTCGGCCTACAGAGACGAGCTCCAGAGACTGTCAGAATGGTGCTCAGTGAATAACCAAGGGACTCATTCTGGACTTCAGAAAGCACAGCACAGAACCGGTTCCATTCTACATCAATTGAGACCATGTGGAAAGATTAGATTGGTTTATTTATATAGCACAATTTAAAAACAACCTGTGGTTGACCAAAGTGCTTTACAACCTTAAAAAAAATAAATGAATAAAAATGAATAAATAACAGATACAACAGCATATGGGTAATACAGAAAACAAAAAAATACATATAAGCATACAATGGTACCTCTGGTCATGATCGTAATTCGTTCCAAAACTCTGGACGTGATCCGAACGTAATTTCCCCATAAGATTGTATGTAAATACAATTAATCCGTTCCAGATGGTACGAACTGTATGTAAATATATATATTTTTTTAACCACAAAAATAGTTAATTATACCATGGAATGCACAGTGTAATAGTAAACTAAATGTAAAAACATTGAATAACACTGAGAAAACCTTGAACAGCAGAGAAAACTAACATTGTAAGAGTTGGCGCTAGACCCCTATGAACTGCTCGCTATAAACTTTTTTTATGAGTTTTAAGCACAAAAAAAAATTAAATGCCACTTCTCTTGTGAAACTTTTCACACCATCCTCTACTGACTTTAAATTCATCACCTTCGCCACTCGAAGAAGGATTTTTTTTCAGCAAATCACCATGAATCTTCCTGGCTTTCACTCCTATGATCGCCTTCCTTACGCTATCCCCTGCAAGTTGCTTCTCATTCAACCACACTAGCAACATTTTTTCCACCTATTCCAGCACTTGAGGCCTCTGCTTGGTTAACATTGTAACTCCTTTTGCAACATCAGCTGCTTTGTTAGGCCCTGTATACGCAAACAAAAGAAAATGGGAAACGGAGAATGGGAGATCATTGACGCGTATGAACGCGCGTAGGGAAACTGGCCGACAGTGTTTTTGTTCGCCACCAGAGCGTGTGGTCATGAACAGATGCATAATTTTGGCAAACTTTTTGATCGTAACCCGATTTGTATGTGTTCGGAAACGTTCGTGACCAGAGGTTCTACTGTACTACTAAAATACCTTAAAAGCCTGAGTACACAAGTGGGTTTTTAGCCTGGATTTAAAAGATTCAATGGTTTATGGGTGATCAAACATGGAGAGGAAGACTATTCCACAATTTGGTCCCAACCTCAGAGAAAGCACAGTCACCTTTATGCCTCAAACGACTCTTTGGGACAGAAAACAGCAGCTTATCGACTGACCTCAAAACTGTATGAGGACAGTAGGGGTGTATAAGGACAATGAGGTAAGTTGGAGCTAAACCGTTCAAAACTTTAAAGACGAACAATAAAATTTTAAAATCAACTCTAAATTTCACCCTAAAGATACTAACAATGGGGTGATAAGGCACAATTTCTTTATTTTTCTTAGCAGATGTACGGCTGCATTTTGCAAAAGCTGAAGACAAGACAGAGTAGACTGACTAACCCCAAAATACAGAGCATTACAATAATCCAGACGGGAAGAAATAAAAGCACAGATCAATGTTCCAAAATTGGCAAAAGAAAACATGTGCTTTACTTTGCTCAGGATTCTCAGATGATTGAAAGTGGCCTTAACCACAGCTTTTATTTGCTTATCAACAAATTCAAATTCCTGGGAACCAACATCTCAGAGAACCTTTCGTGGTCTGAAAACACAGCCGCAATGGTCAGAACAAACAAAACACAAACCGGACTCTGCGCTATCTGAGTGTATTCAGGACAAAAAACTTGGGAGCAAAAACTATTGGTGGCTTTTTTTTATGGTTTAACCATTGAGAGCATCCTGGCATACTGTGTCACTGTGTGGTACGCCGGATGCACGGCCAAAGACAAGAAGGCTCTCCAGAGAGTCATAGACACAGCACAAAGAATCACAGGCTGCTCTCTGCCCTCCCTGAAGACATTGCTCATCCTGCTATCTCACCAGAGCCATAGACATCATTAAAGGTCCTTCACATCCTGGTCACCCCCTGTTTGAACTGTTCTCACCAACTATGGAAAAATCCAGTATGTCACATCTTTCAAGTTTTTGGCAAATTGAGGAAATGGTGTTGCCCCTATAATTAACGATCTCTAGATTTCATTTTTCCTGAGTTTCATGTACACAATATCGTTTTTGTCACAAATCAACAACACACCTGCCATTTAAATTACGCAGTCTCAGCATTTAAATCACATGATCGTAATCTGACATTTTCATTGGTAGGCGGTCTTTCCTCATTGGTCAGTGGAGTTGCTAGGTTTTGGTCTATAAAATACTGTGTCCATACTAGCTTCTTCCATCGTGCTATGACTGGAATGAAGACATATTTGGCCATCACCACTACCTTATAACATCAGGAATGACCTAGTAACTCCAACAACTCAATTTTGCAAAAAATGGCAGCTGCTGGGTTTTTCCATTGCACGTGAGCGTTGCCCTCTGGTCAGTGTTACAGATCTTTGAAAGCACAGACTGACAGGTTCAGAAACAGTTTCTTTCCAATGGGCCATTGTCACACACGTGGACTCGGAAGGCAGTCAAAGGGCTCAAATCGGGGCTCTGAGACGCCAGACAAGGGGTTGGCGTTGAGTAGTAATGTCTTTTCTCCTCTCGCTATAGACCTCCAGAATAAAAAACCACATAAACCACTTATACCTGACCCTGACCTCACTTCCAGCCCTGCTGATGACCCTCAGATGACCTCACATCACTTCCTTCCTACAAAGACGTCTTTTCTCTTCCTCCACTCTAAAAGCCTGCTTCGTTCGCTTGCCATTAGTCCCAGTTTTGGAACTCCAAGAGTCCAGTCTTTATGGACTACTCATTAATTCAGCACAATATACGGGGTGGATCCCCAAATCTTTTGATTTGTTTTGTGCTTTATTACATTATAAATTCATTGAACAAAAATAAGCAAATTAAGTCGGGTTAAATAATTTTTGGTCAGTGTTGGGTTAATAGACTCATGCATACTGTGGCTGCCCTCATGCAGCTGCTCCCCCATGAAATGGTATTATTTATTGTATTACTACTGGTTTCATTTAATGTAATTTCTTTTTAAGTATATATTTTATGTATAATATACTGTTTTTCTATAAGCTGGAATAAATATGTTATATACTTTAGTGCAATAATATTTTTTTATATTTTATTATTTTTTTGTTGATCTTCTTGTTTGTTTTATGTGTTGTAGTATTTTTTGCTTTGCACCACTCCCCCCCCCCCCCCCATAACCCTATCATCTATGGGAGAAAGCGAAAACTTTAAATTTGTCAAAAATTTCAATTTCCGGTTTTCGACAGATCTCAACGTTTTAGGGTCCCCTGATATCTCGACAATGGGTGTGAGTCTGTCTGTGTGTCACAGTGTCTTGAGGATGGTCCAGAGCTAATACGGCTGGACAGAAAAATACCATACTTGAAACTTCAGTCTGTTATGAGATGACGATGTGCTGATCGGGTTTTGACCCAAATCATGAAAGCGAAAGAGGCGCTCTAGAGGAACCCTCAAATACTGTAATTAATTATGAATTCTTCTCGTCAATTGCTATCATAATGTCCTATTTTATGATCAGAAAGATCGGCATCAGAGCGGTAAATAATTTCTGTAATGTTATAGAATAGTTTGGGTAACTTGGTTCCTGGGGTACAAAGCCGACTGACGCTCACATCGGATTTTTTTTTTCACTGTCGTAGTGTTATTTTACAATGGCAATAAAGGCTTTCTATTCTATTCTGTTCTATTATGATCACCATCCCATGATGCTTTGCAAGTCCAGTATGACTGTTTCCATTTCTCTACTACATGGGCACTTACTAGTGGGAATTTCCCATTGGGATTAATAAAGTATCTATCTATCTATCTATCTATCTATCTATCTATCTATCTATCTATCTATCTATCTATCTATCTATCTATCTATCTATCTATCTATCTATCTATCTATCTATCTATCTATCTATCTATCTATCTAGTGAAATGACATACACAAAATTAGACAGTAACTTTGAAGCAGGGTTTGAACCGAAATCTGCATGCCAGTTTAAATCCAAGTGGCACAGTGGTAATGCTGCTGCCTCACAGTAAGGAAACCAGGGTCCCTGTGCTGAGTTTATTTGTTCTCCCTGTGTCTGTGAGGGTTTCCTCCCACAATCCAAACACATGCAGGTTAGGTGAACTGAATATTTGTGTGTGTGTGACTGGTGCCCAGTTCAGGGTTGGTTCCTGTCTTGTGCCCTATGATAGCTGGGATAGGCTTCGGCTCTCCCCTTGACACCAGTCTGGATTAGGAAGGTTAGAAAATGACTTCACATTTTAAATCGCTTCGCTCGCCAACACCCCGGCCTGCTCTATGCGCCAGCCACTTCACGTCTCTGTCGCTCGTGTATGTGGATTTAATTTTCACCAAACAACAAATCTTTTAATTCTCGTGGATACGCCTCTTCATTTGGAAGAAACACTACTTTTCCCTGATGGCAACATGAATTAGATGATATACAAGTCGACGACTTGAAGTTTAAATCCGAACAATACATTAAATCTCTTATCGCTGTTCCGTTATTTCACCAAGTAATAATTTCCGTTTGTTTGCACAAATGCGATCTTTACTATCATTTTTTTGAGATTTTCGAATTTTAGTACTTCCATCATCTCTAACCCGCTGTGCATGTGTATTGCGCCAATGTTTTTGAATTCTTTATGACATTCTACTTTGTCATCTACTCTTTGTCTTTTATTTCCGGCCCTGGGTGTGGTGAAATCTCATGGCATAAAGTCTTCTCTCACAGGACTTGAAAGTATCTCTCTGAAAGAGTTATGTCTCGTCCCAGGATTTTTTTATTATAATAGAGAGATAAAAAGTATTCAACCCCTTGGAAGTTTTCACATTTCATTTTTATACAACTTTGAATCCTAGTGTATTTAATTTGTTTGTTTTTTTTTACACTGATCAACAGAAAAAGAGTCTTTAATGTCAAAGTGAAAAGAGATCTCTGCAAAGTGGTCTAAATTAATAACAAATACAAAATAAAATGCTAAATAATTGACTACATAAGTATTCACCCCCTTTAATATGACATCCCTAAATTGTTACTTGTAATGCCTACTGGTTTTAGACATCCCATAACTTGTTCAGTGGAGATCACCAGTCTAGGGTTTCACTCAGTTGTTGTCTAAATGCACCTGAATGTGGAAGGTCCAACTTGTGGTGAGTCGGTATGGTGGTCTAAACTGCACAATGAAGACAAAAGAACAAACCAAGCAGTGCCACGAAAACCACAAGTCAGGCTGATGAAGACAAAAAAATTGTCCAAATCACTGAAGATCCTGTTAAGTCATTCATGTAGACATGGAAAGAGTAGGACAAAGCTAGAAATCTGGTATATCAGGTCATCACACAAAACTGAGTGGTCGTGCAAAAAGAAGACGAGTGAGGGAGGCCACCAAGACCCCTCTAAGAACTCTGAAGGAGTTACAAGCTACAGTGGCTGAGATTGGAGAGGCTGTACGGACAACACAAGTGCTGCACCAGTCCCATCGTTATGGAAGACAAAACACACAGGCCATCTCAGCTAGAGTTTGCCAGAAGGCACATGGGACACGCTGACCTCAGTTGAAGAAGGTTCTATGGCCTGATGAGACCAAAATTGAGCTTCTTGGCCATCAGACTAAATGCCATGTTACACAGCACATTACTAACAATGCACCATCCCCACCATGAAGCATCATGCTGAGGAAACTACAACTGGCCCAACTTCATCACTGGTGAAGACAAACTTTGTTCTGATGACCTTCTTCTATCGACAGCATCCTCTCCCACAGCAGGATTATGTGACATACCAGTTGCATGACCACTGACTGGAAGGATCAGCATCGCGTGGTGAAATGATGGCTCAGTGAATCATCAGGACATGCCACCCACATCAGGACAATGTCCTGTTAGCCAACTGATGAAGACGACTAGCAGCACCAGCATAAACACAACACACCCTGGATGTTCCCTGTGTGACCCTCTGCCATCTGGTAAGCAGCATATGGCAATCCAATCCCACACATAAAGATGGAAGAAGAGCTGTGGCCTCCATCATCCCCATGTTCAACTGCTGAGAAGTGAGTTAAATCCCACCTTGGGTGGTTATCATACACACCCACAAAATCCAGCTTCCCAAAGGCTGACTCAGTTTATCTATTTATTTATTGCTATTTTTTTTACTGCTCTTTTTTTATATAGATGTAAAATGTAGTTATTTTCTATTGGTATATTTCTACTTTTATGAGAGATGTTATACCAAATTTAATTGTTGAGAGACCACCATGGCCACCATAATGACAAAGATTTCTATTCTCTTCATTTGGGAGCCTCTCTGAGTGTCACTAAACACTTGGTGGAGTAGAGGAGGTCTCACTAAAGTGCAGGAAGAGAAATGACTTGAGCAGGAAGGTAAGGTGACCATCCGTCCCCGTTTTCCGGGAACAGTCCCCTTTTTCGGACAACTGTCCCCACTCAGAAACATGTCCCCGTTTCGTCCCCGGTTTCAGCTGGTTCACTTTTTTGAATGTATCTCATCACCACGATAATTTGAACTCGGCGCGCGTGCGCGGTGTTTTGACGGCGGTTGTGCTTTACCGCATCCTGCAACTTTGGCGAGAAATCACGTGATAAGCTTTCGCTTTGGACTCTGTAGTGTTTAGAGTCCCTACTCGTGATCTGTAGATTCTAAATCCCCAAATTGACCCTGGATTGGCCCAAAACATTCTGGTCACCTTACAGGAGGGTCAACTGTTGAGCTGCACAGTTTGTCAACGCTCTCATTGCAGGAGATTTCATTTGCCTTGCCAGTTATAGTTCAATATCACAGCCAGTCAAACGGCTCACCCATGATGTTCACTCAGTTTCATCTGCTCCAAACAGTGGAAAAACGAGATTGGTCATTTAGCATCCAGAGATGACTTCTATCAAGTGTCATCTCCCAATGTCCGCGCGCTTCTGCCCTGGGCACTGTTCCTCGATATCCTAAAACACGGCAGAGCAGCGAGCAGGAAAAGTCTGAACGTCTTATCTGAGGAATGTGTGACTCAACATTTGTTTGCACAATTGTGTTGCCGGCCCTCCTAGTCTTAATCACTTATTTGGGGTTTGTAAGCGTCCCGGCGGTCAGAGAGCATCTGCCCTTCATTAAGGGGGACACGTCAGAACTGCGACCAATCCGATTAGAGGACGCAGCAGGCTACGAATCAGCGAGCAGAAGGAGTGTCTCAGGCAGAGTGCGACGGGAGGAGGAGGACGCATGGAGGAGATGCTCCGTCCCAACTGCTCTTCTCCTGACACCTAACACCATGGGGTGCGTTAGGTTAGGGGGTTATCGCTACCCTTTTTCTTTCCGTAGGTGCGTCACTCTTGAAAATAAAACAATAAAATGGTTCTTGAGATCGATGCCTTTGGGCAGTAGTCTCCAACTCCGAACCTTTAGCGCTGCTGTGCCTTAACGGTAATATTGAAAACACGTTGGGATTCTTTCAATGCAACAAGGAGATCAGGGTTCAATGAAGCTCTACGTATGGAATTTGCATGTTCTGCCGGTGTTCGACAGGATTTCCTTCGGTTGCTCTGGTTTCATCCCACAGCCCAATGGCATGCAGTTAAGTTTGAGTGGAGATGCCAAATTTGCCCGTGATGTCCGTGTGTTCGCCCGGCAAAGGGCTGGCACCCTGTCCAGAGATTGTTGCTGTTTTGTCCCTTCCTGGCTGGGATACCAGCTTCCCCGCGACCCTGTGAGAATGATGGATGGGTGCTATATGCTAAAACAACTTCGTAAAATGATTCAGTGTCTTTTTAATCTATTAAAAGGTTTTGTGGCAGCAAAGGTTGGGATGCTGGTACGTGGACGTGCAGGCTATTAGCCAAACTAACGTCCCAGGGAGCAGGAGTGGTAATATCGCAACAATTCTCACACTACGATTTTCTTTGAGGAAACAACACCAACCACTTCGCCACCAGGTTTTAAATTACCATTGACATTATCTGAGATTCAAAAGTGCTATGTTACTGAATGCTTTTCCTTCATGGCATTTTTGTAATCGATTTCACAAAATGTCTAAAAGTTAAAGTATATATGTTTGGTCTGTAACTTGTCTGGAAGTGGGCTTCTTCTTCTGCACTTCAAGGTTTCTAAAGCCGGTAGGAGCATTGTTCTGGGCGGATTTCGCACGTAACGTTACAGCCATCTCCACGTACACTTTCTATGGGGACCTCCATTCCCGACATAAATGTCCCATTAACAAAAGATGACATTAAACTGATTGATTTGAATGAATGTTCGCGCGTGCGCAAACTGAGCCGCGATATCACCCGAGCAAACCAGATGTTCAGTTTGCCCCGAAACTTGTCACCTGGTCGATTTTTTTAATCAATCCGCTGAGTTGACGTTATTTGACTAAGGGACCACCGGCAGTTCCTGGAAGCTTACAGAGGTTTTTTTTTTTTTTTTGTGATTATGGGATACCAGCGTTCACTATCCCATGCTAGTTCAATTAACTCATGGTCATACAAAAATGAATGCGCATTTTCTGTGCGTCATTAAAAAAAAGTTGGCGCAAAAAAATGCATTTTCAAAACTCTGCGTTAGGCTAATTGTCTGAACTGGCCCGGCATAATGAGTGAATGTGGGTGAGGCAGAATGCGGGAGTTTGGCCTGAAATTGACTTAGCGTCCCGCAACATATAAGTGCTGAAAATGGTTAGAAAACGGTTGCTTCCACGTGCCGTGTTGTGTTTATATGGGCAAGAATCGAAATTAGTGTTATTAACATTTTATCAAAGTTTTCGGTTTTTTTACAAAAGTCATATTTTCCAATGGGCGGCACGGTGGCGCAGTGGGTGGCGCTGCTGCCTCGCAGTTGGGAGACCAGGGGACCTGGGATCGCTTTCTGGGTCCTCCCTGCGTGGAGTTTGCATGTTCTCCCCGTGTCTGCGTGGGTTTCCTCCGGGCGCTCCGGTTTCCTCCCACAGTCCAAAGACATGCTGGTTAGGTGGATTGGCGATTCTTAATTGGCCCTAGTGTGTGTGCTTGTGTGTGTCCTGCGGTGGGTTGGCACCCTGCCCGGGATTGGTTCCTGCCTTGTGCCCTGTGTTGTCTGGGATTGGCTCCAGCAGACCCCCGTGACCCTGTGTTCGGATTCAGCGGGTTGGAAAATGGATGGATGGATGGATATTTTCCAACTCGCTAAATCCAGTGCAGGGTCGCGCTGGCGCCTATCTCATCCAGCACAGGGCTCAAGGTAGGAACAAACCTTGGGCAGGACTCCAGTCTTTCACTGGGCGAACGGAAACACCGAACACAAACACACACATACACACACATGGGCAAATATGGCGCCATCAATCCACCTAACCTGCACGTCTTTGGACTGTGGAAGGAACTCCATGCACACACGGGGAGAACATGCAAACTCCATTGACCCGGGACGTGAACCCTACTCTTCTTATTGCGAGGCGGCCACAGTGCGGCTGTTTTTTTTTTTCTAAAATAATGATTTTTAAAAGTTGTAAATCCGAGACTGCATCAGCTATCCAGTGCATGTAAAATGTGTCGCATCTCCGTCTGTCTGTGTTTCTGCATCACCGCACGCAGACTGCAGGCGTGGGACTCACTCTGGGAAACTGCCCCCTGGCACGCCACTTTTAAAGATGCTGGCTCTTTAATGGCGCTAAAGGATTGTGTGGTTTCTAGCTGAACAATAGTTTGACACAAAACTGTTTAATTCGACGAAGAGTTCTTTGAAAATGTCCCTAATATGTGGACAAAACAGTCATCTTTTATACAATAGGTGACCTAGCGGGATAAGACAAATTAATGAAAAACTTTTTTTATGTAGCAGCCCTTATAAAATGAGGAGCCCTATTGGAATTTCACAACATCTGTATGGATTTATTCCAAGCTGTTTATGGAACCCGCTATGGGTCTTAGTAAAGGGCTCTTTTTGGGACCTTTATGGTTGTTTTAATAACCCCCTATGCATCGCTCTGAAGAGCCTCTTTGGCCCCTTTATTTTTAGGAGTGTGAGGTAGCAGGAGTTACTGAATACACGCCGATCCCCGTCATCTCATAACTTCCTCACTTACTTGAAGGGCGATATAATTAATATCAGTAAAAGGTATTTTACTGCACAAATATATCAGCTAAAAAAGCACCGCTTACAATGAAATATAAAGAACGTGTGGTCTGATTTGTTACGCAGAATATTTAAAATGCGTTTGATGGTGAGATGCACCCTGAATGTCGCTATATTAAATCAGGGTTGACGTAATCGCATTGTAAATGTAACGCGGGTAGTTTCGCCATTCATTTTTAAAATATATGATATTTAGAAAAAATATTAATCAGTATTTTAAAAGTAGGTGCTGTTTTTATGCGCCTATTTAAATGTTGTCAGAAGGGGATGTGTCCGCTTGTGGCGGGAGCCAATCGCAGGGCGCGCATTTCTACGGGTGGCACAACGCGGGACGGTCTGAAAGCTTCTGGTTCGGAGGCGCACACCTCCGCTCCGGGCTTAGGACTAAAGCGCCACGACCCAGAGGCGATAACAAGTGGCTTACCGACACTGTTAGAGTATATTGTATATACAGGAATTACAGGAAGGAGTTGGATCTGCTGAATAAACACTTTGAACTGGAATCGGTTGTCGCGTGAGTGTTTTTCCTACTATGACACAGAAAAAGCGCACAACAGTACTTTAGATTATCCATCATCCGTCCATCAAACCCGCATGATCCTGAGCAGGGACGCGGGGAAGCTGGAGATTATAATAATTTAATCTTTGCAGAACAGTTCCCCAACACTGAGCATGAACATCTCAGAAGCTAGAAGACACAAAGGCAACCCCAGACGAGGAATACGAAAAATATAACAAAGTAGAGAATTCCTGTTTTTATCTGCCTAAATGTGACGAGACTGTGATTCTAGTCGCTGGACAGCCCCAGCCACACCTTTGAGTTTTAGCAAAATAAGAGAAGACGCAAAGAACATCATTTACTAGCAAAAAGAAAAGGTTAATAGTCAGTGTGCCCTCGAATCAAAATGGTAACGGCTGAAGTCCCTGCATCTTGATATTGAGATGGGCGGCTCAGACCCAATACATGTCATACTCCATGCGGCCACTAGAGTGCGTTGTATGTGATAACGGTAAGCAAAGCAGTTTTAGCTTCAGTACGTGGAGGTCAGTTGTGTGCACAAGGAGTGACGCTCACTAAACAATTAAGGCCATGGGAGTAAGGATATAACGTGGGTATAAGAATTAGCTGCCTATGCATCACATATCCTGGCAGCACTGGGCATAAAGCAGTAAACAATCTTGAACAAGGGGCCAGTCCATTGCATGGCACACATATTGTATGTACTCACGTTTGGGCTAATTCAAAACAGACTGTGAACCTATTTGGGGAAAATGTGGGAAAAATGGGCAAAGTCTACTTAGGCAACAACCAGGCATTGCCATATATATATATATATATATATATATATATATATATATATATATATATATATATATATATATATATATATATATATATGTATATATATATATATATATATATATATGTATATGTATATATATATATATATATATATATATATATATATATATATATATATATATATATATTATCACACATGAATGTCAGAGGGTCACCCTCCAAGTTTTTCCCAAGTATGTGCAACCACCCTGGACCGAGATGGGGTTCTACCACTTACTGCCTTGTCTTCCTCCACAGTGCAGAGAAACCACCCAGTGAGGACAACTGACTCCGCCCCTTCTGGTCTATGGGCCATAAAAGCACAACGGCTTGGAAGAAGCCGTCACTTCTTTCCCGAGTGACCAGAGCAAAAGAGCTCCTCAATCATCCGATGGCAGATGAAATAGCAATTGTTGGTCTAGCCACGTCATTCTGGTGGCCACAGTTTTTGTTTCATTTTCACACCATTGAGCGTTGTTATTTTTTTTATTCAAACCATTAAGTAAACAGGGATGGCTGGGTTGAATTTATCCTTGCTTGAGCCTTTCAGACCCTCAGACAACCACTATATATATATATACATATACACACACACACACATATATATATATATATATATACTATGTGATATATACACTATAGCATATATAATATATGCAGTGTCTACAAACATATATTCACAGTATGTGTATATGTGTAGTATTGAGGCTAATCACTGTTTTACAGGTATATATATATATATATATATATATATATATATATATATATATATACTATATATATATATAGAGAGAGAGAGAGAGCATATGTATGCATTGTGTATAGAAATTACGAGAGAGTTTATTATATTAAGTTGTTCATATCACTCCTGTAAAGTCACAGCTACTACATGGTTCAAAGTATGTGTATGTGCATATGTATATTTATGTATGTATATATGTGTGTGTGTGTGTGTGTGTGTGCTTGAATACATGCATGTGGGGTTGTATACATGTGAATGCTTAGGTTACCAGTTATGTGTAACTGAATGTGTGTGTTTTTTTGTGTGCATTTACGTGTTTGTCTGTATATATATCAGGTGTGTTTATCTCTATAAGTGTGTGTATTTAATATTGTAGGATCTGTATGTGTATGTAATGTTTGTAAATATGGGTTCGGTATGTGAAAAGGAATGCATATGTGTATGTAGAAGTAGATATTTGTGTGCATGCTGGTAAGTGAGATTATACATGTGCTTGGGTTGGTAATAACTTTACATTTATAAAGTGGCTGAGAGTGTTTAAATATAAGCCAACAAAGCCACAAATCAATAAAAACAAAAAATCAATAAAAAGTGCAAATATATAGCACGTGCAATTAATAAAATCTGAATATGTATACACAAATCTCTGTGACTGCTGCACAGTAAATGTGTATTTCTATTCCTACATGTGGTGCACATACAGTACAGTATATGCAGATGTGTATTTGTATGCCTATGTAAGTGTGTGTAAATATGAAGGCTGCATGTGAGGTGTAGGTGCCAGAGTGTACAAACAAGTACGTGTGCGTGTGTGAGTGTGCGTGAGAGTGTACATGCAGCTGTATGTGAATGTGTGCATACGTGTGTGTAGATGATTCAGTTTCATTTTATATAGCACTTTTCGCAGGTGGTTGGCCCACAGCACCGCCGAGAATATCAACAAGGAAGACAATTCCACACTTTACATGCTTAATGCCGTCAGAGCCCGGCTGCTATGAAGGAGGGCAAAGCAGATATGAAATTCAGAGAAAACTGGCCCATCACAAAATACTCCCGACCGGTTCGTGAAGTTATTCAATCGTTCTAATTCTCTGTAGCACCTTTCATAGTGAGCAATATGGCAATATGTTTTTATAACCTAAAAAGACACAAAGGATTGAAAGCCTACAAAAATGAGCCATGCAGCTATCTGGAGCAGAGGTTCATACGGCATCAGGGGTTCCCCTACAGCTTCCTCGTGCCCCCATTTTTATTTTTCAGGGTGCCCCAGTGCTGCTCACCCACTCAACCTCCTTGTGTCAAGAGCCCTCAAAAAACAGCCGAGACCCACCTTCACTTCTAAACTTAACATTACAAACAGACACCCTACAGTGGACAGGAAGCCCCCAGATGTAGCGCCCCAGACAGTGCCAGTCTCACAGCAGCACAAACAGATAACCCCCTTGATGACACCAGTAAACAGTTGATGTTTCACTCACCTTTTCTCCATGGGACCAGCAGTGCGATGGTTTTTTGCCAGCTAGACATTATACTGGCTCTTTTAAGTTTACGGCTCATGATTATAATCCTTTAGGAAGATCTGCTGCTTCTGCTCATTGGTGACCCTCTTGATCCCAGCTTGTTCCTCCGTTATGAATAAGCCATGGTCCTGGAGTGCCAGCTCTCCACACACAAGTGGATCATCTAGAGCTTGTGCCAGTCTGTTCACCACCCTGCCTCTTCCAGCTAATGCCCAGTGACTAGACAGGAGCCTCCTCCAGCATGTTGCGCTCGTAGCCTGATCTTCAGGACAGACTGAGTCCTTGGCTGCCGGAGCGCAGCCCTTTGAGAACTGCCAGTGGCAGAGCGCCAGCCGTGAGTGATTAAGGCAGCGGTCGCGAGGAATGCACATCTCACTCTCTCTCTCTCTCTCTCTGTGTAGCTTGAGTGAACGAGCAAGTGAGCAAGCGAGTAAAGATGGAGGGGGGTCGGGGGGGGGGGGGGGGGTTGCACCTATAATACTTCTCCATTTAAATCACCAGCAGCTAGCACGGCCGGGCCAGTGGTCTTCTCCTACTCAGCACTTATCAAAGAAATGCCATTTTCAGGAATGCACAATTCTGCCAGTTGTGAGATGACCCTGCCAGGCCTGTGAGAGTAGTAAACAGAGGGGCACTATACAGAACCAGCTGTCTTTCCGATGAGCCTTTCTCCACATACAAGGAGAAGCTCTCCCTCTAAGGACTCTGATTCTGGGTGATGTTCTTGATTCTTCTGGAGGCTGGCATGACTCTAAAATATTCGCTAAGAGAGCATCATCATTTTAGTGTAGCGTAGTGGTTAAGGCTTTGGACTTCATACCCTGAACTGGTGGGTTCACATCCTGCTTCTGACACTGTGTGACCACGAGAAAGTCGCTTCACCCTCCTGTGCGCCCACAGTGTAATCGTTTGTATCTCAAGTGTTGTAAGTTACCTTGGGTAAAGGCTTCTAACAAATACACAAGATGGTGCGCGAGAGCCCCAAACCACAGTCCCGGCAATACACCACACATTTAATAGAATAAAATAAAGATTTGTATTCTTTTCCCAGGCACTTTCTCACAATCCTCTTGTCCAATCACAATAATAATAATAATAATAATAATAATAATAATAATAATAATAATAATAATAATAATAATAATAATAAGCCACCATCTATACAATAAATGATCTGTTGGGTCTTCTTATCCTTCCTCCTCCTCCTTCTTCTTCTTCTTCGCCTCCCCTGAGTGTTGCCCGCTACCTCCCGACTCCAACTCCACCATCTGTGGCAGCGGGCCCCCTTTTATGTTGGACCCGAGAATGCTTCATTCCGTCCCCTCTAGGAATCACTTCCAGATCATAGAAAAAGTAGAGAGGGCCTCCCCTGACAGCGCCCTCTTCTGATCCCAAGGGACTCCTACAGGACTCCATTTCCCTAGCACCCCTGCAGGTGCCCCAACTGGGCTCTTACACGAGGAACACTGCCACCTAGCATATGAGGGATGGACCCCCGTCCCAAGCTCTGACTTCCTTTGGTCCCTCCATTGTTTTATACCGGCCAAGCACAATATGATCATTCTGCCCAGCTGATCAATGACACTTCCGTCGGGCCTCCCGTCCATCCCACTGGGATGCCCGTTCATATGCCACAAAGTAAATGTAAAGAAAAACTCATCAATTTGGCCAAGCTTTATTTTATAGATCATTTTTCATAAAGGGGACAGACAAAAAAAAGAGCTTTGCAATCAGTTAAATCCTTATTTCCTATTGAGTCTTTTTTAGTGTTTACCACCAAAAAAGCAATCAAGCTTTATTTCATCAAGTGCCATTCACAAGATGGCATGACATGACCAGGCTTCATTTCAAATCAGAAAGGAGGCTGGGGCCCAAGGAAGACACCAGGAAACAGTTGGGGTGCCAGTCCATCATAGGGCACACTCCTGTCCAAACTCTCAACAACCCAGTTTAGACAAGCAGATGTTAAGGAAGAGGACTGCACAAATAAATTGTGCCTCGAGATTATCATGATGGAAGTAGACTTCATTTTATATAGTGGGAAATGGCAGCAGCCATACCACCTGCACTTCAGAAGAGGTCATCTTCCTAACGCTAAGCATGTTCAAGCCTGGCTGGTGGTACTTGGATGGGAGACCATCTAGGAAAAGCTTGGGTTGCTGCTGGAAGAGGTGTTGGTGAGGCCAGCAGAGGGCGCTTACCCTGTGGTCTGTGTGTGGATCCCAATGCCCCAGCGCAGTGACGGGGGACACTGTGCTGTACGAATGGCACCGGGGGGCCAGAATGACTAGGCCATCCATCCATCCATTTTCCAACCCGTTGAATCCAAACACAGGGTCACGGGGGTCTGCTGGAGCAAATCCCAGCCAACACAGGGCGCAAGGCAGGAACCAGGGCAGGGCGCCAACCCACCTCAGGACACACACACACACACACCCAGCACACACTAGGGACAATTTTAGAATTGCCAATGCACCTAACCTGCATGTGTTTGGACTGTGGGAGGAAACCCACGCAGAGACGGGGAGAACATGCAAACTCCATGCAGGGAGGGCCCAGGAAGAAAATCCAGATCTCCTAACTGCGAGGCAGCAGTGCTAACATTGTGCCACCCGAATGACTAGGCCATGGTGAGCAATTTAGCCTGGACATCGAGATACACCCCACTCTTTTTGAAGGACGCCCAGAGATCTTTTATGACCACAGAGAGCCAGGTCCTCTGTTTTACATCTCATCTGAAGGACGGCACCATTTTTACAGCCTAGTGTCCACGTCACTGCACTGGGGCATTGGGATCGACATTCAGATTACAGGGTAAGTGCCCCCTGCTGGCCTCACCAACACCTCTTCCAGCAGCAACCCCAGCTTTTCCATCCAAGTACCTGCCGGGCCTGAACATGCTTAGCGTTAGGAGGATGAGCTGTCTTGCAGTGCATGTAATATTTATATAGTGCCTTGCACGTAACACAGCTTCACACAATTCTTTCTACAGATTTTGCTTAAATATTGATTGCATTTCATTTGCAATCTGATTGCAATCTTCTGTTGCTGCAGTGTGGCTTAGTGGTTGCAGTGTTGGACTTTCGGCCATAAGGCTGCCAGTTCCATCCCTAAACTCACTCATGTTGAGGGTCACTTAACCCACCAGTTCTCGTTTCATAATAACTGTACAAAAATCCTGATCATCTAAGTCCTCTTTTCCTTTTAAATAATTTACTGCATTACAATTCTATATTTCAGATTTTCTTAAAATACATATATATATATTTTTTTGAATTAATAAAACTGATGATGTTGTGCTTGCTTTTGATTTTTTTGTGCAGAACTGTAAGAATGAATGAAGGCAGGAAGACATGCATGTTTGTGCCCATCACTCATCCGTCTTGTGACCCTCCCTAATGGAGTCAGTTGGTGGGAAGTGCTGGTGGTGGTGCTGGTGGGGGGTCCTAGTTTGTCAGGGAACGGGGGGGTTTGTGGGGGTCTGCTGTAGCTCCTGTTTTGTGCCTCCAAGGAGGAAATGCTTAGAATGAGTTTTCAGGAACAGGCCGAGATAGAAGTTCCCGTCTCCATTTCCAGGTTGACATCACTCAGAGACGGGTATGCTCAAAGCCCCCCCCCCCCCCCCCCCCCCCCCGAGGGGCTGGAAATCAGGACTTAGTCAGTCTTTAAATTAGAATGATTTGCTCAAGGGGTCACTGACAAAACCTCGCCTTCCTCAGACTCCTTTTCATCTTGGACAAGATTTGTGTGTACGCTAGTCACGCACGGCTGGACAATCCCTAAAAATGGAAAACACAAACATAGGGGAGGCAAGCGGAGGATGCCTGGAAGAAGCCCCTGGGCTTTGATTCCTCAAACCTGTCAAAGAGCAGACACCTGAAGAACCGAGGGGCATGCTGAGACACAAAGGGGACTCGAGGAGGAGGAGGAGGAGGAGGAGGAGGAGGTGGTGGAGATGCTACAGGCAGTATAGTCAGACCCTCCCATCACCATAGCAAGAATTACACCATCGAGACCACTGGGGGCCTTGTGTTAGTATTTTAAACAAACCCATGTGATAAGGGGGAAGTAAAGCACTTTTCTAATATTCTCCACATTTTTCTTTTACATTCCTCCTCCAGCATTTCTAAAATTCCCTCTCAGTTATGTGAGGGCCTGCTGTCAGGAGAGAAGATATCACAATACATGAATCAGAGCCCTGACTGGTGGTAATAGAAAGAATTCTAGCCGGAGATTTGAGTAAGCCAGACCCCACGTCCCTGGTGGGTGCCCAGTGCTGTACAGTTAGGCTGCACCTCCAGCTCTCGGTTGATAAAGAAGGTGTGCTAAAAAAAATAATAAAATTATACATTCTGATGTTAGGAAGACACCAATAGACAGACAAGGAGATGGGAAGATTTGAAGGTGCTGTGTAATAAAAAAATGCAGATATGGAAATCACCATATTGTACTGCACTCGTCTATTCTGTAGGCTGCACAATTACTTTGGGCTTCTGTTCATATTTATCATTTATCATTTATTCATTCATCGATTTCACAGAACTGTGCTGACTGTACTCTATCATTATGTGAGGTTTGAATACACGATGGGAGGTCTGAATTTTGAAAGTACGCCTCATGATTTAGAAGTCAAAGTGGACTCGACACTCTCAACTGCCAGACAGTGTTCAGAAGACATCAGGGTGTGGTGTGTCGTACAGAATTGGCTGAGACACAGGAAGCAGAGGGTGATGGTGTGAGGAACCTCATCAGGACTGGCTGATGTTAAGAGTGGTGTCCAGCATGGGGCAGTGCTAGGGCCGCTGCTATTTTTAATTTATATAAATGATTTAGATAGGAATATAAGGAACAGGCTGGTTAAGTTTGCAGATGATACCAAGATAGGTGGATTAGCAGATAATTTGGAATCCGTTATATCATTACAGAAGGACTTGGACAGCATACAGGCTTGGGCAGATTTGTAGCAGATGAAATTTAATGTCAGTAAATGTAAATTATTACACAGAGGAAGGAAAAATGTTAGGTCTGAATACACAATGGGCGGTCGGAAAACTGAAATTACACCTTAAGAGAAGGATTTAGAAGTCGTAGTGGACTCTAAGCTATCGACTTCCCAACAGTGTTCAGGAGCCATTGAGAAGGCTAACAGGATGTCAGGTTATATAGCGCCTTGATGTGTGGAGTACAAGGCCAAGGAGGTTATGCTCAACCTTTATAACACATCTGGAGTACTGGGTGCAGTTTTGGTCTCCAGGCTACAAAAAGGACATAGCAGCACTAGAAATGGTCCAGAGAAGAGCGACTAGGCTGAGTCCAGGGCTATAGAGGATGAGTTACAGTATGAAGAAAGATTAAAAGAGCTGAGCCTATTTACTTCACTTTTAGCACGTACACATATCTTGCTCAACTGGAAGAATCCTAACTCACCTCTTTTCAGTCATTGGGTAACCGATGTTATATACTACTTGAAATTGGAAAAAATTAAATATCATATATACTCGCGGATAAGTTCTTCCACGGATAATTCTGGACTTGATTTTACTGTATAATTTCCGGTATTTTATAATGTTGGTCGCATAAATCGAATGCGGAAAACTCACGTTATTGGTCCAAAAGATTATGATATGCTAATGCTCACCTGAGAGAGTAACCACAGAGGGAGCACACGGCCTTTTTTTTCTATGTATTGTGCCTACGTGACCACATAGTAATACCCGAACTACTCCAAAGCGACGTTTGCACTGTTTTGTGTTTTTTGTATCTCACCCCCTCATACACCTTTATTGTAAGAGCATCCCTTATCTATGATGGAGCATTCAATCAGAAGAAAATATGAAGCTGCTTGTAAATTAAAAATCGTTGACGTGGCGAAAGAAATTGGTAACCGCGCTGCTGCAACAAAATTCAATGTGTCTGAGAAACTGGTTCTAATTGTTCTAATTATACTTCAAAATTAAATCTGGTGTCCCTGAAGGCTCAGTACTCAGACCTTCACTTTCCATGCTTCACTCGCCATTAGAAAACATAACATTCATTTTCACTTATCTGCAGACGACACCCAGCTATACTTTTCTCAAAGAACGAATGACGTTTCTCTAAAGGCGTCCTTAATGAATTCTTAGACTGGATAGATGAGAACTGTTTGTCTCTGAATACAGGAATGTTAGTTATTGGAGCGGAATAATGCAGACCGTAACAGCATTCTGTCACTTTTTTAAGTAAGTTGAACTAACCATTAGTTTTACTGAACTGACATCAGACTTTTAAGACGATTTTCAGTCACAGCCTTCATTTACATAATCTTAGAGAGACGGAGGCAGTCAGAGTCGGCAGTGCACTCCAACGACACTCGTCACTTCATCTAGTCCAGTGGTGTCAAACTCCAGGCCTGGAGGGCCGCAGTGGCTGCAGGTTTTCATTCTAACCCTTCTCATAATTAGTGACCTGTTTTTGCTGCTAATTAACTTCTTTTAAATTAAATTTAATAGAAGGCTCAGACTCCTCAATTGTTTCTTTTTTCTTTAATTAGCAGCCAAACAATAATGAGATACAAAATGAACCAAAACAACTGGTGTCCATCATACAATATCTGAAAATAAAGAAAGATGAAGGTCTCAGGAATTCTGGTCTGCTCAGATCCCCAGAACATTTGAACAGAGCTCTTAGAAAAGAGAAAATTAACAATTATGCAAATGTCTGCTGTTGAACAATGAGAGCAGGAACAAGCCATGGAATTAAAGAACAGGTTTAATTAACAAAAAGACTCAATACTAATTAAGCAACTGGTAGGAGTGAAATTAGTTGGAGTTTGAGGCCCTGACTTAGTTGGTCTTCTGTTGGCTCACTCACTTCACATTTAATTTCTGTTAAAGGAAAGAAATGAAAAAATTCAGAGGAACGATGAAGAAATTCAGGAGAGCAAATCTTAAAAAACAATTCAACTAAAAAGAAAGGAAAAGGAGTAAATTAGCCGCAAAAATTGGTCACCAATTAAGAAAAGGGTTAGAACGAAAACCTGCAACCCACTGCAGCCCTCCAGGACCAAAGTGTGAGACCACTAGTCCATGACTTGCTCCAGAAATATCAAACAGGTTGAATTTTGTCTTTGGTTGTAAGGGTGGGCTCTGTGCACATGAGAGCTGACAATCAATGAATGCTCATCCAGAGGTACTGTGCACTAAAGGTGTTTTATTTAGGCTACAATTCCTCCCCTGGCTGGGCTTCATATTCTTATCTTATGTATTTTTTTGTTCACATTTGTGTTATTATTTTATGTTAATGTTCCTTTCATGTATTATGTGCTTTGTGGACTATGCCTTGGTGATGTTCCATGTGTGGTGTGGGTGGTCCCCTGGGGGGACCTCCTAGAGAACTGCCCTCTGCCTTACAAATCCAGAGGGTCTCCCACGGTTCCTGACAGTTCATTGTGAATGCGCTCTGGAGTTGGTAAGTTCTTCTGTTTTTTTATGCTTTATACCTTCTCAATTCTAGATTTTTTTGACCTTCTAATTTATTTATTTATTTATTTATTTATGTTTCCGACTATTCTCTGGATTTCGTTTCGGGATTGTAATGGCTTTGGATTGTCTCATTGTTTAGGCAACTTCTCTCTGCCTTTGTGCTCCACAGAGCTTTATTTTTGTTGCAGAATGATTTTGGAGAATAAATATTTCATTCACAAAGGTTTGGTTTAGGGCGGCACGGTGGCGCAGTGGGTAGCGCTGCTGCCTCGCAGTTGGGAGACCTGGGGACCTGGGTTCACTTCCCGGGTCCTCCCTGCGTGGAGTTTGCATGTTCTCCCCGTGTCTGCGTGGGTTTCCTCCGGGCGCTCCGGTTTCCTCCCACAGTCCAAAGACATGCTGGTTAGGTGGATTGGCGATTCTAAATTGGCCCTAGTGTGTGCTTGGTGTGTGGGTGTGTTTGTGTGTGTCCTGCGGTGGGTTGGCACCCTGCCCGGGATTGGTTCCTGCCTTGTGCTCTGTGTTGGCTGGGATTGGCTCCAGCAGACCCCCGTAACCCTGTGTTCGGATTCAGCGGGTTGGAAAATGGATGGATGGAGGTTTGGTTTAACCCCTCTAGTGGGCATTATCGGAAGTGCTTTTTGGGACTTGGCAACAATATATTGTGGCGATGAGCTGATTGGCTTGGGGTCACTTTAAATGCCGTCCTAGGGGCACATCAAGCCAGGGACAGAATTACTTTTGAGTTGAAGGTCAGGTCTATGCCCCGCACCCCTGGAAAATGTTTAATTTGTGTTTGCACTCCCCGCAAAAGTGAATATTACATCTGAAGATGAAGAAGTTAAATTTCACATTTTTGAACCACAAATTGAGCTTTTAACTCAGTACATAACATTTAAATATAATTTAGAAATGTACCTTTAGTACTAGGGTGTTAGCCATTATGAACGTAGTGAGAAGTCAAACAAAATGACCACTTTTATTGGCTAAATAAAAAGATTACAATATGCAAACTTTCAAGGCAACTCAGTACCCTTCTTCAGGCCAAATGTAATTAAAATTTACCTTTATAAATCTCAATAATCTTGTAAAAGTGTCCCACGTGAAGCTTAACGATTTTGGGGTTGATGTATGCCATGAAGCATCAAGCACAGAGAAGAAATGACGCACGATTAATGAATGAGGGGTTTGGGGGAACTGAAGACCCCCGTGAAGCAATGGGTGCCGGTGCACCACTAAACAGTGAAACACAGTCAACGAGCTTTGTCCCCTCGTAACACCTGCTGTTCCAAAAACAGACGTGCCACACAGTTCAAGTTGCTGCGCTACTTCCAGGACCGCCAGCAGGAGAGATGGGCTGAGTGTAAGCCACAGGTGTTACATCCAATTCAGTCCCCCTCATCCCTATAGGGCAAAAATGTCAATCAAACCTCATAATCAGTGACATTTCAGCATCAGCGCAGGCACAGAAATCAATACTAGACATCGCCCTTCTCTATAGTTCATCATAAGGTCCAAATTACATCTCTCTATTATAAAAAAAATCTTGGAAGGCGACGTGATTTACTCAGAGACACTTTAACGCCACTCGTGACAGGGCAGTGAGACAAAAGGACAGCTGCTGCATAGGCTTTTAAATGATTGACATGCAGCGCGACAAGCAGAACATGCAGCTCGGCAGCAGCAGCAAGACAGCAGCTGACCTGACCGCATCTGCTTAGCGTGCGTTCAGCTCTGCTTAGCGTGTCTTCAGCCCCCCTTCACAATGCGGGCGGCAGATACGCGAAGTGGCTTGCATGCAGTGTACCCCGGGGGGGGGGGGGGGGTACAGGGGGTGGGCAAGCGAAGCAAGCAGGGGGCACACCCCCCTAGTTCTCTTAAAAAAATTTTATTCGACTTTACCAGGACAGCAAATAACCCACCAGAATGCGTATTTCTGAGGCTCATTCTCAAGTGACAATTGCACACACAATGCTTGATTCTTTTCAGATTATACAACAAGGGAGCAGACTAATAAATGACCTACAAATGAACGGCACACCGATTGCACAGTCAGGCACCGCAACTCGCTTATTCACAAAGCAGCCTTCCTCTTTGTTGGGCTTCCTTGAATGCCATTTCGGCTGAGAACCCCACCCTTAAAGTCTCAGATCTCTTAGGGGCCTGTAAAGGAGCCACATGGTCCCCGACTTGAGGAATGTGTGCTGCCACCTACTGGGCTGGAAAGCAAGGACTTGCTTCCTATCACCCATTTAAATGAATCACGTTGCTCCAAATTCTGATTTGACACTCTGGGCCCTTCCCAAAAACACTGGATGAGTTATGTGGAAAGTCCTTGCAAATAACTAAATAAAAAAAATAATGGGGCCTCTTTTATAAATGCCTGCCAAAAATGTAAAAAATTCATACTAAGTTTTGTCCAGACAACACAGACAGTCTCCATTAATCAGGCCATTCTAAAGGTCAGAGGCACCTGCCTCACTTATTCCGTGTTACTTGATTGAAGTTTATGCTGGTTGTTTTGTTTTGAGGGAAGCAAGCCAGACAGAAAGAAGACTGTTTCGTGTGTCCGCTACCGGAATTCAAGCCTTCTTCTATTGTTAAAAATGAAAAGTCAGGAAGCCGGCCCGGCAAGCTGACAACAAGTTGACCTCAGTGCTCTTAGAACAGGAACCAAGACGGGCGGACTCGCCAACTGACCAAGTCTCCTGCGCGTCTGTGCTGTGGCAGTCTCTGAACTCAGTGGATTCGAATACGGGCAACAAACCCAAAGGAATGAAGAATCAAAAAAAGGAGACAACAGTGAGATCAGAAAGATGTAAAATGGAGGCCAGAGGCGGCCTTAGGGGTGTGTGGGGCATAGGGCTGACCAACCCCATGCAGGGCCGGTTATGTCAAACGCTGTTACTGGTATGTGTGGACGTGCATGCGAATTTAATAAAAATAATGTTAACATACACAGCATTTTCTCATTACAGTATTCAGCTAAATTTTTGCAAGATAACGTGTGGACTTTACCAAAATATAACGATATGATCTATTTAAAAGGTGTAATTCATAATTCATGACAATATAATACAATACAATACAATACAATTTATTTTTGTATAACCCAAAATCACACAATAAGTGCCACAATGGGCTTTAACAGGCCCTGCCTCTTGACAGCCCCCCAGCCTTGACTCTCCAAGTAGACAAGGAAAAACTCCCAAAAAAACACTTGTAGGGAAAAAATGGAAGAAACCTCAGGAAAGGCAGTTCAAAGAGAGACCCCTTTCCATGTAGGTTGGGCATGCAGTGGGTGTCAAAAAGAAGGGAATCAATACAATACAATACACAGAACAGAACAAATCCTCAATACAGTATAAAAATAAACATTTTACAAGTACGGAGCAGAATTTAACAGTAGATGATATCCCATAATATGATTTGGATTTGTTTAGAGTCCTGGAGACCTCAGCCATCAAGCTGCCTCCCCCATTTGGCCATTCCACAGGTTAATCAGCGCTGGGCCAGCCAATTCGATGAAAGGACCCCTCTACCCCATGATTCCTGCGATCCTCCATCAGGGATGACTTTACCCTAGGCAGGCAAAACAACTTGGCAGGTGAGTACTGAGAAGAGAAATAGAATAGGTGAGGGTTAGTAACAAATTATAACAATCATATTACAGTGGAACCTTGGTTCACGACCATAATTCGTTCCAAAACTCTGGTCGTAACCCGATTTGGTCGTGAACCAAAGTAATTTCCCCCATAGGATTGTATGTAAATACAATTAATCCGTTCCAGACCGTACAAACTGTATGTAAATATATGTTTTTAAAGATTTTTAAGCACAAATATAGTTAATTATACCATAGAATGCACAGCATAATAGTAAACTAAATGTAAAAACATTGAATAACACTGAGAAAACCTTGAACAACAGAGAAAACTAACATTGTAATAGTTCGTGCTATAGCGCTATGAACCGCTCGCTAAAAACACTTTTTGTTAATGAGTTTTAAGCACAGGGGAAAAAATGAACATCTGAAAAATCCATAATTTAATAAACCACCAAGAAAAGTAACATTGCAAGAATGCACGCTACGAACCGATTGCTGTAAGCAGAAGTGAAGTGGAGGTTAAAATCCAATAGAAAAAAGTCTTCATTAAATACAACAAGGTTAAAACTATGCTGGAATCAGTCTCTTTAAAAACAAGCCCTGATGCGGCCAGCCCTCTCTCTCTCTCGCATGTGTGTGTGTGTGTCCCTCTCTCGCACGTGCGCATGCGTGTGCGTGTCTCTCTAGCGTGCACGTCTGTGTCTCTCTTGCGCATGCGTGTTTCTCTCTAGCTCGCTGCACAGGGAATGAACAGGCAGAGACTGAACATGTGCGGAAATCATTTGCGCGCACAAACCGAAAGGGAAACTGGCTTGTTCGTATACCAAGTGTGTGGTCGTGAACAGATGCAAAACTCTGGGGAACTTTTTGGTCGTAAACCGATTTGTACATGTTCCGAGACGTTCGTGAACCGAGGTTTCACTGGTACTTATGTTTTAGTGTTAATGACAATACCACGACAGTGTGAAATGCGATGCGGTGTCATGCGGAAATTAGCAGGACTTCTTCTAGAAAGGTATACAGTAATCCCTCGCTATTTCGCGGTTCACTTTTCGCGGATTCACGACTTCGCGGATTTTATATGTAAGCATATCTAAATACATAACGCGGATTTTTCGCTGCTTCGCGGGTTTCTGCGGACAATGGGTCTTTTTACTTGCTTCCTCAGTTGGTTTACCCAGTTGATTTCATACAAGAGATGCTATTGGCGGATGGCTGAGAAGCTACCCAATCAGAGCACGCAGTTAAGTTCCTGTGTGCTGCTGATTGGCTCAGCGACGGAGTGCTGCATTAACCAGGAAG
Organism: Erpetoichthys calabaricus; assembly: GCF_900747795.2. Classification (NCBI taxonomy): domain Eukaryota; kingdom Metazoa; phylum Chordata; class Cladistia; order Polypteriformes; family Polypteridae; genus Erpetoichthys; species Erpetoichthys calabaricus. The sequence continues at coordinate 322,156,261 of NC_041395.2, forward strand.
TCTCATCTCACTCATTCATCATTAACGTGCTAATGCTTCAGGGGCCGTGTCCAAGCACCAACAGAAGATGCAAATGATTGCAGAAAAGGTAAAAGTTTTGGATATGTTGAAGGAAGGGAACAGCTACACCGCTGCAGGACATCGATTCTTTTTATTTAAAAAGGAGGAAAAGCATATAAGATCTACGGCCGCAGTGTCCTTTAACCAGGGTGCAAAACGAGTTGCAAGTGGACGTGATAAGGCAGTAGTCTGGATGGAATCTGCTTTAGGAATCTTTGCAACAAGGTCGACGACGTCATGACCGCCTACATGCTGCTGCGTGTACTTCGCTATACAGTAAGTGTAAACTTATCTACCGATTTCATATTGCTTAGCAGTTGTCCCTGTTTTTAATAGAGTAAACGGTGGGTTGTAAACAATACAGGGATGGTTTAAAAACGTCCAAATACATGTTAAATAATTAAATAAATATAGTGTCCCTACTTCACGGAAATTCAGTTATCGCGGTCGGCCTTGGAACCTATCTCCCGCAATAAGTGAGGGATTACTGTACTCTGAGTCTCGATATGCAGGATGTCATAGTCATAACTCACGTTGATGTCATGTCAGCCGGTTATCATGTTTTTGTGCATTAATATTCAGATATGTTTATGGACTACAAATAAAAAGTGAGTTTCAGTATTTCAACAGGAAGTGTGAAATTAGCGTAGAGATATCATCATGAAATCTCTTACCGGTTTTCAGGTTCAGAGACGAAAATTCACTTTTCTTGCCTTCCGATTGGAAAAGTCGTTGATGATATCTTCGTAGTCTAATCTGGATGCAATGTCTTTTTCAATAGATAGGAGAAGCCAACCCAGCAACTAATGGGCTATACCTATTTTAGGAAGGGATTATACTGGTGACCCTTTTCGGGCAATGAAGGTGGACTATGGAATGTTTTCAAAGACGTACATGTACGGAATTTGACTTTGAAGAGGGATTTTAAAAGGGTTCCTCTTAGATTTCAAATATATATTGTGACACACGTGTGAATAGGAGGCAGCTGAAGGGTTTGGAGAATAATGGTAACACATCTGCTCAGGGGGTGGCAGGGTGCACTAACGCTCTTTGTAAGTTCCTTGCAGACCTCTCCCGGGAAATCCCACCAGGAGCCACTGCCTCGACTTAGGACACGCCACTTCCGGTCCCGGGCCCGAGGACGGCATCACTTCCCCCAGACTTCCTATAAAGCCTCACTCTCTTCCTCTGGAATTCAGTTCTGTTTTGGACTCTGTCTTGTAAACTTTACTTGCTACCAACCTTTTTACTTTTTCCAGCCTGGAACACATTATACGGGTGGCTGCCCCAAACCTTTACAATGTCTCGGGTCTCTTCTTGTCACAATATATACTGGACAATATAACTTGACAAATCCGTCTGAACGGGACATGTGAACCTCAAAAGCAGGGCCCCCTTAGGCACGGTTGCCCCACTTACCACCCCCAAATGGCGCTCTTGATTTAGACATTGTCTTTTGTCTCATGCTTCTCAGATTTTTTCTCCTGAGGAAAAAAACACCCCGGTATCCTCACAAGTTTCAGCAGAGATCTCAGGAAAGTCACAAAAGTAGTGTCTTGACTTGTTTGTTATATTTATTTTATATTAGTTCTGTTTCATAGTACTAGGTGTTTACATCCCTAATTGCATACATGAGACCTTCAGCTTAGATTCTGTGGAATTGTCCAATGAGTGATGGTGCCTTTCTGGGTTATCAAGTGGGCGCCCCCTTTCCTCAAAGTTTCGCTGATAGGCCCACAACATTTCCAGAGGGTTCAGCAGGCTCATCCCCAAGATGCCATCTACCCAGTTGAGGCCCAGCTGGAGTTCTTCTTCTTGTGCCAGAGCCACTGACTGCACATCAATGCATGCCGGTGACCCTGTCCCCGCACTCCCAACTCGCGGAGTAGCCTTGATCTTGAGGTGGCAATAAACCCTCTGCACCCTACCTCAACTGGTTGGACCTTAGCTTTCCAGCCACGCTGTTGTCCATTGGTTGCGAGATCGGTGTATTTCAGCTTCTTGCACTCGTAGGCCTTCTGAACTGTATCCTCCCATGGTACAGTAAGTTGTAGATGAGCTGGAGTGATGCCAACCATAGCACGAGGTCAGGTCTGAGGTTTGTAGTTGCAATCTAGTTTTTGACTTGGGTCCACCAACAACTTCCAATCCCATACACCACCCAGCTGCCCGGAGTCTGGTCCTGGAGTGACACGTCTCTCTCGACCCTCTCCTTCCTGGATAAATGTTATTGCCAGCCGATGGAATAAAGGGGGAGGGAGAGCATTAACACTCATCCATTGCTTCTCCAGCAGTCCTGACAAGCACTGTAGCTGTATACATGTGCATCTCAATAAATTAGAATATCATCAAAAAGTTAATTTATTTCAGTAATTCAATTCAAAATGTGCAGCTCATATATTATATAGATTCATTACACACAAAGTGATATATTTCAAGCGTTTGTTTCTTTTCATTTTGCTGATTATGGCCTACAGGTAATGAAAACCCAAAATTCAGTATCGAAGAAAATTTGAATATTGCGTAAGACCAATAAAAAAATGATTTTTAATACAGAAATGTTGGCCTACTGAAAGTGTGTCCATGTGTGCACTCAACACTTGGTCGGGGTACCTTTTGCATGAATTACTGTGGCATGGAGGCGATCAGCCTGTGGCACTGCTGAGGTGTTATGAAAGCCCAGGATGCTTTGATCGTGGCCTTCAGCTCTTCTGCATTGTTGGGTCTGGTGTCTCTCATCTTCCTCTTGATACATTCTATGGGGTTTAGATCAGGCGAGTTTGCTGGTCAATCAAGCACAGTGACACCATGGTCATTAAGCCAGGTATTCATACTTTTGGCAGTGTGGGCAGGTGCCAAGTCCTGCTGGGAAATGAAATCCACATCTCCGTAATGCTTGTCAGCAGAGGGAAGGATGAAGTGCTCTAGAATTTCCTGGTAGACGGCTGCGCTGACTTTGGACTTGATTAAACACAGTGGACCAACACCGGCAGATGACATGGCTCCCCAAATCATCACTGACTGTGGAAACTTCACACTGGACCTCAAGTAACTTGGATTCTGGGCCTCTCCACTCTTCCTCCAGACTCTGGGACCTTGATTTCCAAATGAAATGCAAAATTGACTTTTCATCTGAAAAGATGACTTTGGACCACTGAGCAAAAATCCAGTCCACTATCTCCTTAGCCCAGGTAAGACACTTCTGATGTTGTCTCCGGTTCAGAAGTGGCTCGACACAAACAATGCTGTGACAGTTGTAGCCCACGTCCCGGATACACGTGTGTTTAATAATAACGTGTAAACATTCAACATGCCATGTAAATACAAGGGATGTTCAAAAAGTCTCCGCCCTTTTATATTTTCATTGGAAACAAAGGTGGGAGGACTAATGATTGGCCGTGTCTGAGAGGGTCATGTGACTAGTTCTGTCTGGCAAGCCAGCTGCCCTTGCAGTTTAGTATAAGAGTTGTCATCCTGTGGTGAAGATGGTTGCAAAATTTCTGTCGTATACTTTTTGTGAGCAGAAGGTGTGCCGGGAGCACAAATTCATCTCTGTATTTGTGCTCAGTATGGGGATAAAGTTCTCTCTCGTAGAGATGTCTATGAGTGGATTGAAATGTTCGAAAATGACCGTACTGGTGTGACAGATGCAGAGATACAGCCACGATCACGAGGAATGAGATTGAAAGCAGCGGTGCATCAGTGGCTATGCGCTCAAGCAAAAACAGTTTTTGCTGATGACATTAAAAAGTTGGTATGACGCTGGGAAAATTGCGTCACAAAGGAAGGTGACTATGTAGAAAAGTGATATTATTTGTTTTTGAAATTCTTAATAGAGTAAAAAAAAAGTGCAGAATATTTTTGAACATCCCTCATATAAAGATGTAATGGGCACAATAAACTGCTACATCCCCGTCATATTCCTGGTAATACATTTCATTTTATGATATTTTTTTTTCTGCCATCATTATCATCGGCGTCACGGTGTCGCAGTGGGTAGCGCTGCTGCCTCGCAGTTAGGAGACCTGGGTTCGCTTCCCAGGTCCTCCCTGCGTGGAGTTTGCATGTTCTCCCCGTGTCTGCGTGGGTTTCCTCCGGGCGCTCCGGTTTCCTCCCACAGTCCAAAGACATGCAGGTTAGGTGCATTGGCGATTCTAAATTGTCCCTAGTGTGTGCTTGGTGTGTGCCCTGCGGTGGGCTGGTGCCCTGCCCAGGGTTTGTTTCCTGCCTTGCGCCCCATGTTGGCTGGGATTGGCTCCAGCAGACCCCCGTGACCCTGTAGTTAGGATATAGCAGGTTGGATAATGGATAGATCATTATCATAATTAAATGTAGCTAAAAGCACTTTTACCTATAGCAATTTATTGCAACAAATATTATATAATACTAACACTGTTTTTATGTTTTTAGGTGACTACGACTCTTTTTTACTTTGCACGTAAATCTAGGTAATGCATATGTAATCATGAAAAAATTCCACCACCATTTTCAACCACCCTAGGTGCGAACATATAATTTTAATTTAAAGTTTGATTATAAATAGAGATAAATGATTGTGTATCGATATTACCAATTAGTTATGATGAGTAATATTGCGCAGCTGGAAGTGGATCTGATGACCTTTTCCTCTATCTCAGTATACGAGAAAGTTGTGGGGAGCGAACTCCCGATTTTTTACTTTTTATCAGACTGATACATTTATTCAAGGGGTCTCATAACATCTGAGATATAATTGGTTAGATTTCTTTTGTTTATCCAATTGGAGCACCGGCAAATAAAGTGACTTCCTTGTGGTCACATAGTGGTGTCAGCAGTGGGATTTTAACTCACAGCCTCAGGATTTAAAATCCAAATTCTTAACCACAAAGCCACACTCCCTACCCTTTTTTTGAATGAATATTATTTAACTGGGGCACAACAATAAAAATTAGAGCAACTAATGGTATTATTCTGAAGCAAGGACTACAGTTTTGTAATCATTGTAAAGTGTACATTTCACTATCTATTCCTGAGCACACAATGCAGATACTTTCAAATTAAAAAAAAAAATGTCAAGACACTACTTGGAAGATCTGAGCCCATTGTGTGACTTTGCTGACAAGAGACAAAAGACAATTTCTCCATTTTATTTCTTTCTGATCTCATTATTGTCAAGGAGAAACCAAAATAATATTATGGAGATCACTTGATTTTTTATTCCAATGGGTTGTCGTGTTCATGAAACCAACCTTTGCTTTGTGACCTGGTGCATTATCAACCTGGAAGGAGCTGTTAGAAGAAGAGTAAATGGTGGCCACGAAGGGACACGCAAATAGGTCAATATAAATAATATCTTTGCATCCTATGAACAATTACACTCCAAATTTAATCTCTTATCAACACAATTATTCTACTTTCTCCAAATTAGAAACTTTGCTAAATTAAATCTTCCCAGTTTTCCTCACCTCCCATCTATTTCTATTCCAGAAGAGATATTGATCAGTCTGGGGGACTCACACAGCATTTCTATAATATATAAAAACATTTTAAAATCCCTTCCTTTTAAAGATCCCAGAGCACAGTGGGGAAAGGATCTCTTACTCAGCATGTCAGAAATGGAGGGGAGAGCAGCCATGCATTGAATTCACTTCGAGCTCCATATGTGCAAAACATTCAATTATTCAACTTAAAATCTTTTATCGAGCACATCTATCTCATTTAAAATTGTCCAAAATGTTTCCCTGGCAAAATCCAATCTGCGAATGTTGCAATCGAGCTCTGGCCTCACTGGGCCTCATGTTTAGGGCCTGCACCAAATTCACATCATTCTGGACCAGAATCTTTAAATGCCTCTCAGACAGCACTTGGTGTACCAGTCACTCCTAATCCACTAATAGCTGTGTTTGGTGGGCTCAGAGAGGGGCTTAATGTGGAGAAGGACACACAAACCGTAATCGCCTTTACTTCACTATTAGCACGTAGACTTATCTTGCTCAAATGGAAAAATCCTAGCCCACCTCTTTTAAGTCAGTGGGTAACTGATGTTACATATTATTTGAAATTGGAAAAAAATCAAATTCTCACTTAGAGGATCTGTGCAAAACTTTTTCAAGCCGGATCAAATCAATACCATTTTAGAATAAGCATTTATATTGGGAAAAAGGATTCTCTTCTCTCTTTTCTACTCTTAAAGTTTTACTATGGCTGTTGGCCATCCTCTATTTCTCATGGGTGGCGGTTGATTTGATTTTAGTTTTGTTAAGTTTGACTTGATTGTATGGAATGTTATATGCTTTTAATAAATTCAATAAACGATCCAAAAATGAAAAGAAAGAATACCTCCCCTCAGACCCCTTATCCCCTACACCTCCACCACCTCAGCACCCCCATGACTCCCATATCACTCTTTATTCAGAGCTCACAACAAGGAGTGCCAGGCAGTTTGTTTTTTTACTGTTACACTAAACTGACCACAGTGGCGCAGTGGTAAGAGAACAGGAGTAAGGAGAGAAGGGTTCACGTCCCCAATCCTCCCTGTGTGCAGTCTGCGTGTTCTCCTCGTGTCTGTGTGGGTTTCCTGCCACAGTCCAAAGACATGCAGGTTAGCTGTGTGTGTGTTTGTTTTGCCCTGGCACTCTATCCAGGATTTATTCCTGCCTTGTGCCCTATGCTAGCTGGGATAGACTCCAGGATCCCCTTGTGAAGGTCTAAGCAGGTTAGAAAATGCCTGACTAAACTGACCAGGTGTAAATGAGTGTTAATTAACAACTTTAACACAAAAATCTCTTCTCAGGTTAAGAGCCTGGGCCTCATTCTAGACAGTACCCTATCTTTTCCTTCCCATATAAGTAACATTTCTTGCACTGCCTTCTTTGATCTCCGATACATTTCTAGACGTCGTCCTGTTCTTACACAACACAGTACTGAAGTATTGATTAATGCCCAAGTCACCTCACGTATAGATTACTGTAATGCTATTCTATCTGGCATCCCACAAAAACTTTTCCATCACTTACAGCTTATTCACAATTCTGCTGCCTGTGATGATGCAGGTTCCCTCCATGCTCCCATTCAGCTTCTGGGAGCTCTGAACCCAACACCGTCAGTAATGTCACTGATGAGCTAGGCAGTGAGGCACATCATAGCAAGGGGATGGTGCAAAAAGTGCAAGGTGCTTTTATTGATATTCAACAAGCAAAAACAAAGTGTCTAAATAAATAGTGCAGTGCATCTCAAGAAATCATTAAATAAATAATCCATAAAAATAATTGAAAAGTGGAGGTTAAAAAAAAACAATAATTAAATTCTTTAAAAACGAGGTTAAAACAACGGCTGGAAGCTGTCCTTTAAAACAAAGCCTGGTGCCTTTCTTTTACTGGTGACTCCCCTGCTTCTCCCTTCCAGGCTATGCACCAGGGGAGCCACCTTACCTGCAGCTGACCTTCTCTCTACCTTCTGATCTGGAGGCTTCCCAATCCCTGGCTTCGGTTCAGTGCTCTCCAGACCGAGACTTGGGTTCCCCAGCGACCAGGATGCTCATGCTGGGGAATCCACCTCCCAAGCCTCCCAACTCCCGCTGTCTTCTGTGGCGAGCCATCCTTCTTCCAATCACACCCGTTCTTCAAAATCCTCAGCGTGAGCGACCACAATCGATTGCCGTAGGTGTCGGCCAAACACCCCGCTAAGGCTCACTGTCCAGCTGCCTGTGAGCCTGCTCTCTCTCTCTCTCTCTCTCACACTCTCTCTCTCTCTCTCTCTCTCTCCCTCTCTCACACACTCTCTCTCTCTCTCTCTCTCTCTCTCACACGGGCTATCCTCTCCCTGCTTATTGCCTTCTTCTCCTGCCACCTTAACCTCCATCCGTCTTTTCATCTTTTTTTCTCCTAGCCGCCTTGTGCTTCTATTTATCACGGGGACATGGATCTGATGTGGCAATTAGCAGCTCCTGGGAACAATTACAGATGCGGATGACTCCTCACCTGTGCACTTAAGTGAAGACTGCCCGCATCACAAATTACCCCGGGAACCGCTCGGCCACACACACACCACACCCCCTCACTAAGCCATAAGTGCGGTGATCATTTATTTTACAAAGTGGCCTTTTTGACATGAGCTGTGGACCCGCTACACCACACTGCCAGGATAATAACCTGCTGTTCTAAATCCACTGAACATATTACACCTCTTCTCTCTCAACTTCACCTGCTCCCTGTTCACTACAGAATACAATACAAAATACTGCTCTGAACATTTAAAGCTCTCCTCAACCTCACTGATCTCCTCCAGACTCACACTCCCTCTCGCTCACTCAGATCCTCATCTGCAGCTCTATTTTCTGTACCACACATCAAACTCTGTGTTATGGGAGCTCGAGCATCTCTCCTAGTGCTCCTCAACTCGGGAATTCTCTTCCCTCTCATATCTGTTAACTTGACTCAATAACACATTTTAAAACTACCTGTAGCTGCGTTTTTTCCAAAGTTACCAAAGTTCAGCAGCTCTAACTTAAAAAATGGGATTCAACAAAAGCCTGATGCGCAGAAATGATTCCACAGACAAAATATCTTCGTTTTTAAAGTTTAGTTAAGTTTCAAAATAAAACAGTTCACACAAAAAAGAAAATTAAAATAGCAAAAAAGAGAAAAAATTAATGTTAAGAAAAATTCAGTTCTAAGCTTAATGTTGTTACATCTTAAGATGTTACTATTTACTTATCATTTCAGAAAACTGTATGCTTATCCCATTTCTAAGTTGAAAAAGGGTCTTTCAAGTCCCTGCTTACTGGGACCTGCTCTAAACACAACTGAATTTATTATCACACTGTTTCTCAGTTATAGTAAGAAGGTTCTATCTCTTACTAACTTATGGGGGAAAAGACTATATACCATTGTCTATGACTATGTAAGAAATTATATTCTATTCAAATTAAGCAAACCTTAATATGCAATAAGTTTAACTCAAAACTTTAACTTTTACACTCCCCTCAAAACTTATCTCTTCAAACTGGCATACCAACTATGAATTTAACACTCTTACTGCTTGTTATCTTTGTATGTTTGCTAATAGCTCTGTACTTTATTGCTATTTCATTATAGCATCCTCTTTGCTTTTATATTTTTTAATGTTGTTTAATTTCCCTCGCAGTTAGGAGACCTGGGTTCGCTTCCCGGGTCCTCCCTGCGTGGAGTTTGCATGTTCTCCCCGTGTCTGCGTGGGTTTCCTCCCACAGTCCAAAGACATGCAGGTTAGGTGCATTGGTGATTCTAAATTGTCCCCAGTGTTTGTGCCTTGCAGTGGGCTGGTGCCCTGACTGGGGTTTGTTCCTGCCTTGTTCCCTGTGTTGGCTGGGATTGGCTCCAGCTGACCCCCGTGACCCTGTTTTAGGATATAGTGGGTTGTATGATGGATGGATGGATGGATTATTGTAGTTATGTTCATGAGTGTGCCCTGCAAGGAGCTGACTCTCTGCCCACCCTACACCCAACACTGCTAGGACAGGCCCCATTGTCGCGAACTGGATAGGCAAGTTATCTCTATATATCTACAGTATATATATAATTCACTAAGTCCATGGCAAGCAAGACGCATGCAAGACCGAGCCCCACCCACCAACAATTCACTAAACAGCCGACCATGGCGTGAGAGCAAAAGCATTTGCCAAGAATGTGTTCATTAATCAAGAACGAAAGTCGGAGGTTCGAAGAAGATCACATACCGTTGTAGTTCCGACCATACACGATGCCGACTGGCGATCCAGCGGCGTTATTCCCATGACCCACCGGGCAGCCAACCGGGTAACCGGGGGGAGTATGGTTGCAAAGCTGAAACTGAAAGGAATTGACGGAAGGGCACCACCAGGTGTGGAGCCTTTGGCTTAATTGGACTCAACACGGGAAACCTCACCCGGCCCGAACGTGGCTCACAGGTGCATGCGACTGAGGAGGTGTGTGGAAAATGAACAGTCAACGTGACTCACAAGTGCATGTGGACTGTACACAGATGAAAGCAATTCAGGTGAGGAGTTGGGGGCAGACACTTGAGCAGGCAGTGCGTACTGAACGATGACTAAGAGATGACTTAAGAAATCGGCAGACTAGAATGGAGGGGGCGGAATGGGCGTCAGACGATCGAACTTGCCTATCTAGAGGATGTAAATGTCCTAACACGGGTTCCGTAGGTGAACCTGCGGAAGGATCGTTACTGGTTGTGCCAACCCATCGTTGGACGGTTAGGACCCGAAACCTTCTCGGGCTCGCTTCCTCGCCCTCTCTCCAGAGTTCCATCTTTGCATTCACTTACAGTCGTTTCCTCAAACCCACCCCATTTGGACAACTGTGTCTTTCAGAAAGTGTTCACCCATCAATACATAATTATACGGCGTATGTTACGCTGCGGGTTGGCTAGTATTTATATAAAATCCAACATTTGTCTGTATATCTGTCCACTTTTCACAAGAGAACTACGTAATGGATTTAGATCATTTTTTTTCTATAATTTGCTTGAACATTCCGGTTGATTTTGTGACTTCTCTCATCACGCTAACTTTATAGTTCAGTTGTGGCACTGATTTAATTAATCTGAGAGATGCAGTGGGCCGAGGGGAGGGGGAGGCAGGACCTCAGAAGTAGAGAGCCTGGACGGGGCCCTCAACACTCACACGCCAGCCTCCGTTCGAGTCACCACGTGTTGAAGTGCACCATGCCTCCACTTAGTTAACGGTACCTGTTTGTTCAGCAGATATTATCATCTAGAGATTGTTAAAGAGTAATATTTGACGTTTCTGAGAGAGAGATCAGAGCTACATGTGTTTTAGAGGGTACCTGCTCATTGGCAGAGATACAATGGCCACATGAACCCCATGGGGGGCACTCTCCTGTCAGACCTGAACATGATCAGATACAGTGGCAATGTTTGACCAGAGATAGCTTGCCAACTTTTTACATTTTTGGCAAATAGATCACAGCTACATTTTTGCCCTTGATAGCAAAACCAAAAATATTGTATATCCAGAGGCCCTTAGATACGAAAGCTATCAATATAAATTCTTCTCAATACAAATGATTTTTTATTGACTTTTAAAGTTTCTCCTGTTTCACTACTATGCAGGCAGAGCCGCGGGGGGGAAGCTAGTCAAATATAAATGGATGATAGTGGCCAAACTGGGGGCTGGGGCGGCAGATTCCTCCTAAACTTGGCATGAGAGCGGTGACACCGCACACCTGGATCTTGTTGCTGACAGGTGTTTCACAAAGCTGAAAGACGTCTGCCTGCTTCTGTGACCTCCTGAGCGCTTGTCTTGGCAGACGGTGTGACTCACATTGTGGCTGGAACAAACGCGGCATCCAGCCCCGGCGGTCTCAAAGTGCCAACCGCAGAGAGTCATGGGCTCCTCCTCCTCCTTTGCTCTCCTTCCTCTTTCTGATTTGAAAGCAAGATACTGAAGTTAATGGCGAAAAGTCAGGCAAACTGGAATCCCCTGCGGCAAAGGCTATGCTGTGCACTCTTAAACATCCTGGCATTATATGGTTCTTTATTGGGTTGTGTGGTTCTTTATGGGATTATTTCTTGACAAAGCACCATTTCAGTCTGGGAAGGGTGTTTTGCACATGAAGTTGTTTTTTTTGTGCTAGGAAAACATCCTGATATGTATAAAAAAATAAAATCATTAATGTATGGTGGGCTACCTAGCAGGACACTAACAGATTAAGAAAGTCTGCGCTGCTTTATGTATGCAGTAAGAGTCCTTTAAAAAGCAGGAAGCCATTGGGATTTCACAAATCTGCCATCGTCTATTTGTGGTTATTTCTGTTACAGAGCTAAATAAATGAAGGCTCTTTCTGGAACCTTAGTCCTTGAATGTGTGAAGTAGAAAGAATTCTAATGGACCGACTTTCTCAATGCCGTTAAGGATTTTGAAGACCTCAGTGGGACTTCAAGGAAAAGGACTGAAGGTAAATAACTCAAAGAGTTGTGGGACTCAGAAAGAAACTACTAAGACATGGAGCTGAAGCACAAACCTGGACAACCTTTGAGAAGGATCTGGATGAGCTACTGGGACAGCTTAACTATTAGCTAAGCAAATGGGCTTGATGGACTGAATGGTCTCCTCTCGGTTGTCAGATTTCTTATCTTTCTTATCCCTGAGCACAAGGTAGAGTCCATCTTTGAACGGGGTGCCAGTTACATTAGTAAAATTCACTTGAAATTTATGAAAACAGTACCAGGAAATGCTGTTAACAGCACACATCAACACAAGGTGCCACACAAGATTAAGCTCAAATATACAGTCTAAACAGCACAAAAGAAACAAAACAGAAATAGAACTAAATGCAACAGTGACAAAAAACGTGGAAAAGGATACGTGATACATATGTGAATGTTACCACCAATAAGTCACAATGCAAGTGCTGGCTTATGTCTTAAAGGATACATGTCAGGTGCTTAGGCTACATGTAAAAACACCGGACCACCAGCCCTGTGTTCAAACAGTATGTTAAACAAGGAGGCAATGTCTACATGAAAATATATCAGGGCAGAGCCCCTAAACCCTAAGGAACCTGACCTTAAGGCATGAAGAAACTGAATGTTCAGGTTTCCAAGGTGCCAATCATTGACAGGTGCCATAACGTAAAGCCAAGGCAGGTTCCTGGGTTGGCCACATGTCTTTATATGAAAGTTACACACCCTGACTTATGCTAACATAATAAAGTGTCAGTGCAGGCCTGGGCCTACACTAATGTGCAAAGTTAGGCCTCATGTTTATTTGTTGTTGATAGAACTGGTCCCATGCCAGGCCCTTCCCTTTCCCAGTATGTTAACATATCAGAGCAGAGCATAACGTCTGTCTGATAACAAATCTGTCCAATACAGTTCAAGCGCCAATGCAGGTCTATGCCCATATGTAGAAGTGTTAGAGCAAGGCCTATATGTGAATATTAAAGTGCCACATCCAGTACAGAACACAAGTCTGGAGACAAGTCGCTAAAACGTCCACTGAGAAGGCTCAGGCTGCTGGGTTGTTTTACTTTAAACCCACCCCAGATTTCCTCTTGTCCGTGCATTTTGAGCGTTTGGTTTTAAATAACTGTGGAAAGATGGAGAAAGACAAAGACGCTGCACAAAAGACTTGACGCTAACAGAAAAGAGTGAAGTAAAACTGCTGTTATCAAATCAGGAGCTCAGTACGTGAAGCTTACTCATTAATTTAGAGTTCTTGCTGTCATTTATGGCTATAGCGCAGGGGTGGGCAAAGTCAGTTCTGGAGGGCCGCAGTGGCTGCAGGTTTTTGATCCAACCCAGTTGCTGAATTAGAAAACAATGCTTGCCAATAACTAAATTTTATGGATTGTTAGTGCTTCAACTCTGCCACGTCTGTTCATCTGAGATTTTTTTTTCCTTTCTTCTTTTTGAAGTCTAAAATGGAGGAGTAATTCTCAATCCTTCACCTTTTTCTCTACAGTTTCCTTCCAGGTATTTAATTAAACCAAATAGCGCAAGATAAATACACACAGGTGTAAAGGGTAACAAGCTAAATGGAGAAATACTGCTTTCCTTTGTCATTTGCATCTTATTGCTAATAAGGAGCCATTAAAAACCAAGAATCCAGCTGTTTAAGACTAAAGTAAGCAATAAGGGTTCAAAATCTTAACAAGTGAGACAACTAAAATGAAGCAGAAGTGTCACTTGAGCAATAAGTGTTCCTTATTAGGCCACTGGGTTGGAACAAAAGCCTGCAGCCACTGCGGCCGTCCAGGAATGACTTTGCCCACCCCTGCTATAGCATAATGAAAGGACCGGGAAGATGAGCATTGCTGAACAGTTTCTCCCCCAATACTCTAGATGGCATCCTCCCTGGGTTAGGATTCTCATGCAGACACCTGTAGGGCATGCTGGGACCTGTAGTACCGTGGGGCTGCCCTGTTAGGATCCATAGGTGCCGCCAGGGGGAGCTGCTGGGAGTCACAATCCCTACTTTCGGGGACTTCTGTTCGACCCAGAAGATGAGCACTACTGAACAGTTTCTCCCCCAATACTCTAGAGCAGCGGTTCCCAACCTTTTTTCTCTCCTGTACCCCTTGATTAGGCTTTTCATTTATGAGTCCCCCTTCTCTTCATTACCACCCACCCATTTTTTTTATTTTTCTTAGGTTAGCTAAATAATCAAACAACTCAAATTAACCTAATGACATTTATAGTCTTTATTTTTGATTCCACTGAGCATTTAAAGAAACAGTTGAGACCCGTCGCCCTGCTGCTATGGTCCATAGGCCAATTTAAAAATAAAGGTGCTAAAGTGGTTCTACAGAACGATGCCATTTTGGTTCCCACAAGAATCATTTACAGCCCTTGGACCTTCACTGTGACACCCCTGGTCTATGCAATGACAATGCTGTGTCGATTTCTATGTACACTCTGTGGTCGAGTGAAGAACCACAAGTCCTGCTGGTAAATGTTGGGGCGCCAACCCAGCCGGCCCTGTTTAATCAAAGCAGACAAAAAAGCCAACCGAGTGTGCTATGGTGAGAGACTGAAGTGAAAAAAACAAACAAAATAAGGAGTGTAGATGGTGAACAGGCATCCCGGCCAGGATGGACAATAATCCATTATCTGGATGGGAGGCCAGTGCGATGATGCAAGCGAATTGGCCGGCGGGGCAAGGAAAATAAATGTGTACCCGGCCCAGTATGGTTTAATGGAAGGACTGATAAAAGCCAAGGATCAAGAGTTGTTCCATGCCCCATCCGCTAGGTGGCAGTGGTCCTCGTATGGTAGCCCAGTCGAGACACCCGCAGGGGTGTTTGGTACCGTGTTTCCCCGAAAATAAGACAAGGTCTTATATTAATTTTTCCTCCAAAAGATGCGCTAGGTCTTATTTTCAGGGGATGTCTTGTTTTTCCATGAACAAAAATCTACATTTCTCTCTATTATAAAAAAAATCTTGGAAGGCTTGGAAGGAGATCATACGTGATTTTCTTGGAGACACTTTAATGACCCGCAAGACAAGGCAGTGAGACAAAAGAACAGCTGCTGCACAGGCTTTTAAATGATCGACACGCAGCGGGACAGCAGTAAGACAGCAGCTGATCCCACCGCATTTCCTTAGCGTGTATTCAGCACCCCCCCCCCTTCACAACGCGAGTGGCAGAGACGTGAAGTGGCTGGTGCACAGTATGCCCTGGGGGGTGGGCAAGTGAAGCGAGCCAGGGGCACAACCCCCTAGTATTCTGGAACAAAAATCTACATTTATTCAAATACAGTCATGTCATCATCTTCTGGAACATCATCCTAACTCTCCAAACCCCAAATTTCATTATGAATTTCTTGCGATTCCATTTCCTTTAGAACAATTGGCCCCAATATCCAACTTCTTCACTTGCAGAAAGCCGTAAGATTTTTTCCCTGGGACTCCTCTGCAATTACTTTCTTGTACTCGACAAAATAGCTCTTTCTTTTTGCACTCATCTTGTCGAGGGGTCAAAATACTGGTATTATTTCCTGTTCATCGGTGTACATACGGTAGCGGTGGCATTTATCGCTCATCCAAAGGCGCCTGCGCCAGATCGTAACTAGAGCTTATTTTCAGAGTAGGGCTTATATTACGAGCATCCTGAAAAATCATGCTAGGGCTTATTTTCGGGGAAACACGGTAGTTGGAGTCCAGAAGTGCAGCCGTGTCAGAATCCCTGAGTATCAATGGGGGGCGCTGTCAGGAGTTGACCCTCCCCCACTTTTTTGTGTCCTGGAAGTGCTTCCTGGAAGACATAGCGTGACACCAGAAGCATTCCCAGGCCTGGCTTAAAAAGAAGTCTGCTGCCTCACATCAGGGAGTCAGAAGTGGAAGGCAGCGGGCAACACTCAGTGGAGGCACAGAGAAGGAAGAATTGTTTGGTTTTTTTTGTATAATAGTTGGATTTATTGTGGCTGATTCTGGAGAGGAGATTGTGAAGAAGTGCTTTGGGTGAATAAAAACGCTTTATTTTATTCTAATAACGTGTGGTGTATTGCTGTGTCTTGGGTTTGGGGCTCAGTGGAGCCCCCTTGTGGTCACAACAGCTAGTTCTAGTCTTGGGGAATTCTTCCTTCATGAAGGTCACAAGGTAGGAGTTCCAACCTGCAGTGTGCTCTGCTCACAGAGTGACCCCTCCCTCCGGCGACCTTCTGCTTTATAGGCTGGAGAATGGAAGGGGCGGAGTCAGCTGCCCTCACAGGGTGTCTGTAGGGAATAGGAGAGGACACGATTAGAGCCAGCGCCTCCTCTTGTCCTGGAGTGGTATTACATACCTGAGATGAGCCCGGAGGGAGATCCACTGATTCACATGTGTCACAACTCCTACATCTTTTTCAGAGGTTGCTTCATGCAAGACAATATCGTAATTAACGTTTCCTGCAGCCGACATGGAGGACCTTTCACTTCACTGCATTAAACTTCATTTTCCAATTGTTTGCCCAGTTTTAAAGATTTCCCAGGTGCTTTTGAATTGTTTTGCTGCCTCCTTACCCCTGTAGTTTTGCCCTGTGTGGCACATTTCCCCTCTTATCTCCTACCCCTTCACCAAATCGAGGTCCACATTTATTAGTTACCTCTGATACCAAAGTTACCCATTAATAATAATAATAATAATAATAATAATAATAAGTTGCATTTATTGAACACCTTTCACAAACCCAAAGGTCACTTTACATACAGAATTAAAAAAATCTAAAATATATATAAAAATACTTTTTAAAAACCACGCTTAAATTAAGTTAAAAAGTGTACTAAAAAGTAAAAATAAGTCACTTGTAAAATAAAAGGTGGGCGCTTTTGCTAAGATTTTAAGAAGTGTTTTTTGAATGTTGATTGATGAAAAGTGGCCACACTTTTATTTTACGAGTGACTTATTTTTTACTTTTTAGTACACTTTTTAACTTAATATAAGCGTGGTTTTTAAAAAGCATTTTTTATATACTGTATATATTATTTTCAACTTTTTAGTCTTGGGTTTGTTTTAGTATAATTTTGTAATCGATAGTTTAACACTTCCTTTAATATTTCTATCCGTTACTAGCGCCATCTATTGGTGAAATCTTTAACTATTCTTCATATGAAAATTTCATTTCTTAATTAACATGAACTAATTGATCAATTAGTGAAACTGATTATTGATTCATGAATTGTCATCGGAAGCGAGTAAGTGTGCAAAATTTCAAGTCTTTTGGACAATAGGAAGTGGGTTAAATATCGATTACAAGATTTATACCAGACAACAAACAGGTGAAGTTAAGAGAAGCATGGTAATAATAATAATAAAAAATTATACAGAAAACAAAAGTTCATAGAAGAGGAAAGTTTTCAGTTGAGATTTAAAGGTGCAGAAAGAGGAGCAATCTCGGAGAGACTGAGGAAGAGAGTTCCAGAGTTGAGGGGCTATAGCACTGAAGGACCTGCCTCCCAGGGTGGAGAGTCTGGTGCGTGGGACAGAAAGGAGATGACTGCTCGAGGACCTAACAGAGGAACAAGGAGTGTAAGGAGCTAGGAGCTGAGTGAGGTGGGGTGGGGGGGGGGGGGGGGGGGGGTGTGGGGGTGTTATGTAGGGCTTTGAATGTGAGAAGCAGAATCTTGAATTTAATTCTTAATGGAAATTGGTAACCAGTGAAGCTGGGAGAGAACAGGGGCAATGTGAGCAAAACGCTTTGTGTGGGTGAGGAGTTCTGAATGTATTGTAGCTTCTGTATAGATTTTGCAGGGAGACTGAATAGGGAATTACAGTAATCAATACAAAACATTATGAAACAATGAGCCAGAGTTTGAGCATCATTGAAGGACAGAAATGGACAGAAGCGGGCAATATTACGGAGATGATAGCATGAAATTTTGAAAAGAGACCTAATGTGTAGCTCAAAGTTAAGTGATGAATGAAACAAAACACCAAGATTTCTGACAACAGGAGCAGGTTTGACAAGTGTACCTTCAACAGAAACAGAGACATTGGATGCCTTAATAATTTGGGAGTTTGGACCTACCAATAACACTCCAGTTTTATTGGCATTAAGTTTGAGAAAGTTATTTTCCATCCATTAAGTGCCTTGTGAAATCTGCAATATTCAAGGAAGCAAATGCCTGTCTCCAGTCGCAGAGTTTAAACATTAAGCTTCAGTCTAAGGCGTGTGTGTTTGTGATGCAGCGCGGCGGTGCACCTCTTCATTTTCTCGAGTGTGAACTTGAATCCCACATGAAATTGCAGCCATGCATGTGTTTTGATTTGATTTGTGGCTCGCTGGACATTAATGGAGCGTGACCGGCTTTCCTTCCAATGAATTGCGGTCTCTCACCCTTTTGGCAGTTTTAGGTGAAGGAGTCACCAGTTCACTTGGCTTTTTCAGTTTAATTCAGATCCACGTGAAGGGTTATGATGAGCAACCCTGCTTTCTGTTTTTTTTATTTCAGTCTGCTCGGTGTTCCCAGATTCATCTCTGCCTCCCCTATGACCTGTCATGTCACCAGTTTAACAGCAATATCACTTATCAGCTCCGAATCCTGCAGTCCATCTTCATGGTAGCTCAACGGACTCTCTGTTCTTCAAGGTCACAACTTAACAGAGGGAGGAACATTCGTTCTAAAAGGTTTATGAAAGGCGGTGAAGTCCCATCCAGACAATTGAACCCTGAGGAGATTTGGCCCGATGCAGGTAAGAACGAGGCAGGTACGACATTGTAATGTAATGCCTTGTAAAACTTCAGTAAGAACAATATTTGGAATTAACTTTTCATCAATAGCGCATTGAATTTTGATTCCATGTTTGGAGTTACATCGTGACAATGCCACGTATAATTGCCTGTGAGTGAATATCATTTCTTTCTCTTTAATAAATAAACCGACTTTGCAAATGTTTGTCCCTGTGATTTGCTAATTGTCATAGCAAAAGCTATTCTAACGGGAAACATGCGACATGGGGGGCTCAAGGGCAGGAGGTAAGTGCCTTCTGCACCTGAGCCATGACATGCATGTCACCAAGAGAGCAAACAGAGGAAACAAAGAACTAACCAAAGGTGGGCACAATAAGCCATGTACTAAAGTGCCAATTCAAGCCTGTGTTTGCATTACAGCGATGTATCTGGTAGTGAAGGTGCCATAGCCGAGGTTTTGTCCATATAAGAGGGACTAAGACCCCTAATATTAATTAGGTGTTGGTCTGAATATCAATATAATAATGCATCACAGCTGATCCCATTGTCAGTAGACATCACACACCAATGTATTCACATGTCAGGGCAGATGTAAATGGTGACGAAACCAGACCTCCAGTGGTGGACCCCATGGTGGCTGTTTCAACCACTGGACTCTGTGATGTCATTCAAGGACCTGAACAGCCACTGAGGGTTCTGCTGCTGGAGGGCTGCAGCCAGACCTTTCTCATTATTTCTGTAAAACAATGCCAGGGTGCAGCTGGCTGGAGTAACCACTGAAGGGGTCTGCCACTAAAGGTATGCAGCCAGACTTGATTGTTTTTTTATTATTATTGAGTTTTGTAGAAGCATTAGCCAATCATCTCTTAAGCGTCCCAATACAAAAAATTTAAGTCGGCAAAGTTAACAATGCAAGCTTTAAATCTTATTATGGGCTCATCTCATTTCATCTTCTCAACTGCTTTTCCTGGAGTGGGTTGCAGCGTCAGCAGGCTAAGCAAGTCAGCCCAGACTTCCCTGTCCCCTGCTACAGATTCCATCTCTACCTGGGGAATACCCAAGCGTTCCCAAACAAGATGAAAGGTATAATTCCTCCAGCATGTCTTGGGTCTTTACCCAGTGGGATGTGCCTGGCACACCTCTAGGGGGAGGCGCATCATTATGACATACCTAAACCACCCCAACTGGTTCCTCTCATTCTGGAGGACCAGCGACTCTACTCTGAGGCTCTTCCAAATTGCTGACCTTCACACCCGATCATGGAGTGTCACCCAACCACTTTGTGAAGAAACCTCATTTCTGTCACTTGTCCCCTCAATCTAATTCTTCTAGTTATTACCCACAGTTCATGGTAGGGATGTCGATCGACTGGTACACTAAGAGCTTTGTCTTTAGACTCGGGTCCCGCTTCACCACCATGGATCAGTACAACACTTTCAGAACAACTGCTGCTGCGCTAATCCTCTTGCTGATCTCACTTCCCCTTTTCTCGTCACTCATGATGGAATATTATAGTATACTAGAGGGCTCTGCCGCCTGCTCGCTTTGCTCACCAACCCCCAGCTCTGCCGCTTGCGTATGGGGAAGCGGATTTACAATTTAAACAGATTGTTATTTTCATGGGAATTGTTACGTATGCGTAATAGACCTAACTATTTTACATTACAGCAAGTAATTAACCATAGTAAAAAATAGTGAAACGTAATAAATTGAAAGAAAATTTTGTTTCATGTGGCATTAGAGGTATCCGTTGCGTTATACGTTTTTGTTGTGTTTGGCTATGAAATTAACACACAAATATTTTTTAAACCTACACTTTCACTGTAAAACTTCAGTAAGAACAATATTTGGAATTAACTTTTCATCAATATCGCATTGAGTTTTGATTCCATGTTTGGAGATACATTGTGACAACGCAACATATAATTGCCTGTGAGTGAATAGCATTTCTTTCTCTTTAATAAATAAACCGACTTTGCAAATGTTTGTCCCTGTGATTTGTTAATTGTCATAGCAAAAGCTATTCTAACAGGAAACTGTAAACGTTTTAATACGAATGGCATATCAAGACCTCCTTTGGTGTCACATGTTATCCCCTGAAGATGTACTACATTACCTTTCTTGTTGCCTGTTAAAATTTTACATGTCAGAATTGTTTGATTAATTTTCAATACAACTAATCTTGTCCTATTGCATAGCCCATCACTCAGACATAATGCAATGACATTACGATACATCCTTCTGTCTACAATAATTCGTGCAGTAGAAGACCAGATGGTGTTAACAGTTGTAGATATTCTTCAGGATATTGTAAGTTGATATTTTCATCTTCTGCACCATAACTACCAACTGTTTCAGCATAGTCTGTTGATACACGTTTAACCAATTTGCGTGTAACCGATCGACAATTTTCACATTAATTCATTTGACTTCATCGTTCCTCGGTGCTAGGATAGCCTGTGTACTCATTTCTTCTGTTGATAACCCTTCAGGATGAAATTCTTCAATAAGATTTGGACATAATACATCTTCTTAAATTGGGAACTTAAAGTGAAGAAAAAGTAAAGAGTTGAGAGTGCAGGAACTGTGTCTGACAAAAGCATTCACATTAATAAGAGGTGAGTGGGCCGTGGGCGTGAGTCGTTAACCGGAAATGGTTGAGAGAAGGGCGGGACTTGGAAAAATCTCTTGGCAATAGTCACGTCTCGTCTCAAGATTTTCTTTTATAATAGAGAGATATATTGTGAATGCCATGTTAGATGGATGGGCATACCAGCCAGGATGGAAGTCAGTTTCTGGCCAGGAACGGAGGCCACAATGGAAGGACAGGGGTCCCAGAGTCATGTTCTCCTCCTGTACACATGGTGGCAGCATCCCATTGGTGGGACACCAATAAGAATACAGCATTGGCACGGTAGGTTGGAAATTTAAGTCCCATGGGACAGCCCTGTTGGTGTTCTTGGGTGTTGCCAAAGGGAGCTGCAGGAGATTGTAATAAACTCTTTAAAGAACTTCTGCCTGACCCTGAAGTGCTTCCAGTGTGCAATGCCGTGGAATCAGAAGTCTGCCATGAAAGAAGACAACTTTCCTGTAAGTCGGGAGGAGTGTGGACGAGGCTTCATGGGTGGTGTGGAAGGAAGGAAAAGATTTATTGTTGTATGGTGTGCATTACTGCAGAAAAGAATCTGGAGAACGGTGGAAGTGTTGTAGATAAAGAAGATCTTGTGTTTGAACCCAGAACTGCATTGTGTAGTTGTGTCTGTGGGTTTGGGGTGCTGCTATTCCCCCTGGTGGTCACAATATTAGATTGTAATATTGTACTTTTAGATATTAGCTGGTTAAAATCAAACAGAACCAAAATGAAGGAGATTTCTGATACAGTACACATGCAAAAATAGGAAATTATCTTTTGTTATTTAAGTTTTACAGTGGTTAATTTAATGTATGATATATTAGGCTTTTGTAGTGAAATACAGCCACACTGATTTATGCTCAGAATCCATACCTGGCTATACATGCACACATCACTCTGTGCCAAGACTCTCCACTTCAGACCTCCAGTCACAGTCCCTTGTAGATCCTGTGGCTGCATGGGATCTGCTGATGGTGGTCTATAGCCAGAAAGTGCTATGGAAGGATTCAGGCTGAAATGTAAAAGTAGGCCCAGCTCTATGCCAGTATGATAAATGAGCCTGCAGGCACAGGCCAGAAATAAAATGCTAAATTAGCTTGTTTGCCTTTGTGTTAGCATCTGGGCATACCCAATGCCAGTATCAGAATGTACCAGAGCCCACAACTTGACAATGTGTTAATATGTCATGGACAGACCTTTGGCTGACTTTTCATATTAAAATTTTCAAGGCTGGCCTGCCCACCTTGATTAATTGCCTATGAGCTGGTGGGATTAAATGCTCATATTAAAGTGCCAGGGCAGACCACAATACCAGGGAGGCAATGCAGGTGTCAGAGAAGGTAAGTGAAAACATCACAGCAGGTCTCAAAGCTTAGGCATTGGAGCAGGTTTTATGCTCATTTGGAGGTCTTTTACAGTATAATGATAGGCACTGAAATCACAGACAAATATTAAAATGCAACGTCCAGCCATGTGCCCATTTGTGAATGCCAATACTTTAAACTTCTCCAGCTCTCTGTGTGCAGGAAACCTTAATGCGTCAGTGCAGATTGTGACCAAGATGGTGACCTAGAGCAACAAAAAAGGAATGCTGGGGTACCAACTGGTCTCCCCTTTAAATAAGTTCATAAAAAATAAACCAAAATATTGCTGCGGGAACAACAAAAAAAGCTCTTCTGCTATTTTTCTCTGCCATGTGAAAACAAGGCTTCATCAGGAGCTCTGTCCTCAGCAATGCTCAGTCAGTCATCTTCTGACTCCATTCTTTGGATTGGCTCTGCCAGAAGGGGCGTGGCAAGTCAGGGCGGAGCATGGGGAGCGCTAGGCAACCTCCTCGGACTTTGGATCTGGACTGAGGCAAAAGAGAAGCCATTGTCAGGCTTGGGTCACACTCTTTCAGGAGTGATCCAGGGTCCGTGTGTACCCAGAGTGCACAGCTCCGTTGCTCAATTAAAAGAATAGAAAATCGTCCTCTTCGCAGGGGCACACCTTGGAGTGGGAGCCCCAACAGGAGCAGAGGATGTCAGGGGGGAAGAGAGACAAGGCAGTGAGACCAAAGGACAGCTACAGTACAGGCTTTTAAATGTTCGAAGTGCCACGCGAGAAGCAGATCACGCGGCATGGCAACAGCAACAAACCAGCAGCTGATCTAGCAAAGAGGAGGTAAAAAACTGTATTTGTTTCCCACTGAATATGCGTTTAAGAGGGGGCTTCGGAGGAGTGACCACATCTCCTTGGGGGTGCGTTCAGCCTGTTCACAACATCATTAGCAACAGCGCCCCCTCTCATCCCGGGGTGGTAGTGCTTACCATGTCGAAGCTTGGAAGGTGGTCCCCAGGCACGCATATGTTTAAATATTTATATTTAAAGTGACAGAGTAGGCCTGAGTACCTGTGTTTTAAGGTATCACAGCAGAACCCAGTGTCTAGATGTTTGAGCTGGCTTCATGCTCTTTTTAGCACAATCATGTGCACCCAATGGAAATTGTCGATTTTTCAACATACTGTATTTGAACGAGCAAGCATTTGATCTTCATGCAGTCAGTGCCTATGGACTTTGCAAAGTGGATCTGTTTGAACAAATGACACATAAAATTGGCATGGTACATTCATTCAGATAATCTAAATGAGCAAAGATGTAGACTTGTCACATGGAAGAGGTAAGTGCACCCCTCCATTTATTACCACTCCATGTCCATCAAATTAGAATCAGGTGTTCCAGATGAGGTCCCACTGATTAGAACCTTCATGGGGAGAATGCAGACGGACCCTGTCTTACTTAGACCACAGATATATGGGGGTGTCTGGTGTTCTCTTTGCTATTGCTGTGTGTGTGGTGTCATCATGCCAAGATCATTAGAACTCTCTAAGGCCCTCGGAAAGAAGGTTGTGGATGCCTAGGGATCTGGCAAGGGATTCAAAAAGATCAACAGATTATTTGAAATAAGTCATTCCAATGTAAGGAAAGTCATCTAGAAATGGTGTAGATTTCAGACAGTTGTTAATTTGTCCAGGACTGGCAGGCCCAGGAAATTCAGCCCAAGGGCCTACCCTTTGATATTAAAAGAGGTCTCCAAGAACCATAAAATTTTCCTTGTGGCATCTTCAAGTAGCTCTTGCAAAAGTTGGTGTCAAAGTGCATCCATCAACAATCCGGAAGAGACTGCATGAATAAGTCCTACTTCTATTTCAATACTTTACAAAATTATGGAAACAATAATAAGAAATACATTTTAAAAAGTACCTATATGAAAATAATATACTAAATAGCAACCAGTATGGGTTTACCAGAGGAAGAGTCTCCCAAACCAGTACTTAGATTTTTTTGAACAGGCAGCAGAAATAGTTGATAAAATCAAAGCATACATCATTTACAATATAATACAATACAATGCAATATATTTTTATATCACCCAAAATCACACAAGGAGTGCTGCAATGGGCTTTAACAGGCCCTGTCTCTTGACAGCCCCCCAGCCTCCGACTCTCTAAGAAGACAAGGAAAAACTCCCAGAAAAAACCCTTGTAGGGAAAAAATGGAAGAAATCTCAGGAAACACAATTGAAAGAGAGACCCCTTTCCAAGTAGGTTGGGCGTGCAGTGGGTGTCAAAAAGAATGGGGGTAAACACAATACACGGAACAGAACACAAGTAATCCTCAATATGATCTAATAGTGCAATAGAAAAATTACAAGTACAGAGCAGAATTCAACAGTAGATGATATCACATAATACAATTCGGATTTGTTCAGAGACCTGGAGACCTCAGCCATCAAGCTGCCTCCCCCTATTGGCCATTCCACAGCTGAGTCAGCGCTGCGCCAGCCAATCCAATGACAGGATCCTTCCGCCCAATGATTCCTGTGATCCTCCATCAGGGATGACTTTACCTTAGGCAGGCAGAACAACCTGGCAGGTGGGCCGTGGCACCAAGTGCTACATTTGAGTACTGACAAGAGAAACAGAATAGGTGAGGGTTAGTAACAAATTATAACTCTCATGTTACTTATGTTTCAGTGCTAATGACTGACAACAGAGATACAGTCTTTAAAGTTAATCAGCAGCTCTAGTCAGGGTGTGCTAAACTGAAGTAGTGAGTCTTCAGCCAGGATTTAAAAGCTGAGACCGAAGGGGCATCCCTTATAGTAGCAGGCAGACCATTCCACAGTTTAGGGGCCCTGTAACTAAAAGCTTGACCTCCCACTGTTATTTTATTAATTCTTGGAATCATAAGCAGACCCCTGCGTAGAGTTTGCATGTTCTCCCTGTGTCTGTATGGGTTTCCTCCCACAGTCCAAAGACATGCAGGTTAGGTGCACTGGCGATTCTAAATTGTCCCTAGTGTATGTGTGTGTGTGTGTGTGTGTGTGTGTGTTTGGTTGTGTGTGCCCTGCGGTGGGCTGGCGCCCTGCCCAGGGTTTGTTTCCTGCCTTGTGCCCTGTGTTGGCTGGGATTGGCTCCAGCAGACCCCCGTGACCCTGTGTTAGGATAGAGCGGGTTGGATAATGGATGGATGGATCATAAGCAGACCGGCATCTTGAGATCTTAATATATATTGTGAAAGGGTGCATCCCGGACACAGACAGGCAGACACGTTTACAGCCATCACCACACGTTTATTTTACAACTCACTATTATGTACAAAGTCCTTATGTGCACCTCACCAAACCCTCCCGCAGTCTCCCAAAGTCTTGGCTCCTTCAGCCTTCTCTCTCTTCCAACACAACACACTCGGGCCTCTCCTCGCCCCCTCTGCACCGGCCTTGTCCTCCGCCTACCCGACTCCAGCCTTGATTGCAGGGCGGCGGCTCCTTAAATAGGCGGCTGATTGAGGGCCGCACCCGGCCACCTGCCACAATGTTCTGGTTTGTAAGTCATGATAAGTTCCGACAAGTAAGCCGGACCTTGGCCATTTAAGGCTTTATATGTTAAAAGGAGGATTTTGAAATCTGCCCTAAACTTAACCGGGGGCCAGTGTAAGGATTTAAGAACTGGAGTTATGTGTTCGTATTTTCTTGTTCTTGTAATAATTCTTGCAGCAGCATTTTGGATTAACTGGAGGCTGTATAAAGAACAGTTTGAACATCCAGTGAACACCGCATTGCAGTACAGTAGTCAATCCTACTAGAAATAAATACATGAATTAATTTCTCAGAAACCTGCTTATTTAGATAATGCCTTCATTTCCCAACATTTTTAGAATGGAAGAAACATGATTTAGACAACTTTGTAATGTGCGCTTTAAATGACATGCTAGAGTCAAAGATAATTCCTAGATTACAGGCTGATTCAGTAAAATTAATCGTGATTCCAACTGAGTTAAATGATGACAAAATATTGTTGTGATCAGCGTCATTCCCTCCAATAATTAACATCTCTGTTTTATCGGTGTTTAAAGACAAGTAGTCTTTAAATTCGTTGACTTTGAAAAGATTTTGTCTCAGTCCACAGCCATGAGGAATTCTGAAACCAGAAGCTGTAGGCATCAGAGATAACCTGCAAAACTGGATCTCAAAATGGTTAACCAATGGGAGACAGAGA
This sequence comes from Erpetoichthys calabaricus, assembly GCF_900747795.2. Taxonomy (NCBI): domain Eukaryota; kingdom Metazoa; phylum Chordata; class Cladistia; order Polypteriformes; family Polypteridae; genus Erpetoichthys; species Erpetoichthys calabaricus. Next base: position 322,183,138 of record NC_041395.2, read on the forward strand.
GTACAGATGCTTCACATGAGTGAGGTGTGATGGATGGCCGGCTAACTATTCCGGCCCTCACCCCCAGGCCGCCAGGTGGAGCCCTCCCAACAGCATGGAGGTTCCCCGAATTCCAGCAGGGCCTCATGGACCTTGTAGTTTGTATGCACAGCCCTGCTAGATACCATGGGGGCCACCGGGAGTCGCTGTAGGGAGGCTGACAAACTGTTATGTGCCCTATAACCTGGAAGTACATCCTGGTCACATGAACAGGAGAAACGACGTGCTTCCAGGTTGAAGAGAAGGACTTTTACCCTGACCCGGAAGGAATGAGGACTTGTGGATTATGGGACAGGAACCACTTCCGGGTCAGGGGGTATAAAAGGACGCTGGGAAAGCCCAGAGATTGAGCTGAGCTGGGAGGTAGGGTGGCGAAGTGTCTGGGAGAGAAGGAGTGATTATTGTATAGATTATTGTATGAGTAGTGTGGAGTGGAGGGTGCTTTGTGCACAGTATTATTATTTAATTAAATAATAATTGGTCTTTTACCTGGTGTTTGGCGTGGTACCTGAGGGTTGAAGAGGTCGATAAAAGCTTCTACTGCTACAGAGGTTATCAGTGGAGTCCCTCAGGGGTTTGTCCTTAGACCGTTTTTTTTTATGATTTATATGAATGACATTGATAAACTTAATAAACTTCACAGATGATACTAAAATTGGAGGAATGGCAGACACTGAGAAGACAGCAAAAAGAATTCAAGAAGAATTGGACCACTTCAGGACTGGGCAAATTCTTGGAAAGTGAAGTTTAATGCAGAAAAGTGCAAAGTTCTGCAAGTGGGCAAAAAAGAATATCAGTTATCAATACAAGATGCAAGACACTGTCCTAAAGAAAGCAACCTCAGAAAAGGATTTGGAGGTTGTTAGGCATGCACACCACGGGGTCAGCTTCCAGGCTTGCCTAAAGTATGTAGTACCACTCTGGGATGAAAGGAGGCACTGTCGCTAACAGTCTGGTGTCATCATTCTCTCACAGGACTGCCAATACTGATGCGCTGTGCAAGAGAGGACAGAGCCGACTATACTTCCTTAGAAGGTTGGCGTCCTTCAACATCTGCAATAAGATGCTGCAGATGTTCTATCAGACGGTTGTGGCGAGCGCCATCTTCTACACGGTGGTGTGCTGGGGAGGCAGCATAGAGAAGAGGGACGCCTCATGCCTGGACAAACTGGTGGGGAAGGTAGGCTCTATTGTAGGCATGGAGCTAGACTGTTTGACATCTGTGGCAGAGCGATGGGCGCTGAGCAGGCTCCTGTCAATCATGGAGAATCCACTGCATCCACTGAACAGGATCATCTCCAGACAGAGGAGCAGCTTCAGCGACAGACTGCTGTCACCGTCCTGCTCCACTGACAGACTGAGGAGATCGTTCCTCACCCACACTATGCGACTCTTCAATTCCACCGGGAGAGTAAACATTAACATTATACAAAGTTATTGTCTGTTATACCTGCATTGTTATCACTCTTTAATTTAATATTGTTTTTTTATCAGTATGCTGCTGCTGGAGTATGTGAATTTCCACTTGGGATTAATAAAGTATCTATCTGTCTATCTGTTATATAGTGCCTTTCATATCTATCTATCTATCTATCTATCTATCTATCTATCTATCTATCTATCTATCTATCTATCTATCTATCTATCTATCTATCTATCTATCTATCTATCTATCTATCTATCTATCTATCTATCTATCTCAGTAATAATAATAATAATAATAATAATAATGCATTTTAGTTATAGGGGCACTTAACATTAGCAGTAAATCTCAAAGTGCAACATAAAGCAAGACAAAAACAGAGATAAAACAACAATAATTATAGCATTCTTGTTAATAAGCTTTCCTAAATAGAAAAGTCTTTAGTCATTTTTTAAAACAGCCCACACTCTGCTGTGTTCTCAGGCTCTCTGGTAGGACATTCCAGAGCTGTGGAGCAGAGCCTGCAAAGGCTCGGTCTCCCATTGTATGAGGTTAAGTCACAGGCGGGTGAAGGCGGTGGGTATACAGTCTTGAGAAACCGCCCCTTGAGGGCACTGAAGTGAAGGTAACCCCACCTCTTCCTGTCCGCACGATATGAGAAGAGAACTCTACCAGAAGGTGGCGTCTCATTTCTCTGTTGACTTTGCTTCTGTGCTAAGCGAGTCCGGAAAGTTCATGTGACATCCCTAAGAGAGCACAAAAAGGCACATATTTTCCATTGACTTTTCTGCTTTTTCTTTGAATTTAACAGTGTTTCTGCCCCATTGGCACCCCAAGCATTTAACTTTGTCCTGCACCCTCTTTTCGCTCCACTACAGGGTACATACTACTACATACATACTACTACTGTACATACACAAGATATTAATCATCTAACCCAGAGCTTCCCAAATTTGGTCCTGGGATCCCACTGCGGCTGCTGGTTTTTGTTCCAAACAGATTCACAATCGGTGATAATAATCGATAACAACTGATCTCATTTAATGAGCTGCTCTTTTTTACTCTTCACTTATTCTGCATTCAGTTAAACACAACAGTATGTTTTTTTTACATTTATAAGACATTTAGAAATATTTCTATTTTTTTCAAAAGCTATAGATGTTTAACTCTCTTTTGTTGTTTTCCTGTTATTTTCCCCTTTTCCTGTGTAGTTTGCTTCTTTCATTTAAACCTAATAGTGACAATTAACAACAAGCACATCAGACATCCGGGATGATGACAGCAGCAACAACTTCAGTGTCAGATTTGCTAATTAGTAAATAATCAATTACGGTAAATAACCAGAACATCTGGAAAAGCAGAATGAAAATATTGTTAACGACTTAAACAAAATGACATATTCCCTGTACAACTGCTTATTACATTTTGATAAACATTTACCAAATTTAATTTGTAATTTCTACATTGACTCCAGAACACAGAAACTGGAAACTAATAACTCACTGAATTAGGCTAAGAGTCCAATGAAAAACAGAAGTTGGTTGGAACAAAAACCTGCAGCCACAGTGGGTCCCCAGACTTGAGTTTAGGAACCACTGATCTAACCAATGCACAGAAATGGTTTAAAGGGCAAATATAATGTTAAGTTATACAGTGATCCCTCGCTATATCACGCTTTGCCTTTCGCGGCTTCACTCTATCGCGGATTTTATATGTAAGCATATTTAAATATATATCGTGGATTTTTTGCTGGTTCGTGGATTTCTGAGGACAATGGGTCTTTTAATTTCTGGTACATGCTTCCTCAGTTGGTTTGCCCAGTTGATTTCATACAAGGGACGCTATTGGCAGATGGCTGAGAAGCTACCCGGCTTACTTTTCTTTCTCTCTCTTGCGCTGACTTTCTGTGATCCTGACTTAGGGGGTGTGAGCAGGGGGGCTGTTCTCACACCTAGACGATACAGACGCTCATCTAAAAATGCTGAAAGATTATCTTCACGTTGCTACCTTCTGTGTGCAGCTGCTTCGTGAAGCGACATGCTGCACGGTGCTTCGCATACTTAAAAGCTCAAAGGGCACCTATTGATTTTTGATTGTTTGTTTTTCTCTGTCTCTCTCTCTCTCTCTCTCTCTCCCTGCTCCTGACGGAGGGGGTGTGAGCTGCCGCCTTCAACAGCTTTGTGCCGCGGTGCTTCACATACTTAAGAGCCAAACAGCCCTATTGATTTGTTTGTTTTCCTCTCTGTTCTGACATCTGCTCCTGACGCGCACTCCTTTGAAGAGGAAGATATGTTTGAATTCTTTAAATTGTGAGACGGAACTGTCATCTCTGTCTTGTCATGGAGCACAGTTTAAACTTTTGAAAAAGAGACAAATGTTTGTTTGCAGTGTTTGAATAACGTTCCTGTCTCTCTACAACCTCCTGTGTTTCTGCGCAAATCTGTGACCCAAGCATGACAATATAAAAATAACCATATAAACATATGATTTCTACTTCGTGGATTTTCTTATTTCGCGGGTGGCTCTGGAACGCAACCCCCGCGATGGAGGAGGGATTACTGTATTGTAAAAGACTATAGAATGCACTAGCGAGACCACATCTGAAGTGCTTTGTGTACTTCTGGTCACCAGGCTACAAGAAGGACATAGCAGCACTAAAAGCTCTGCAGAGGAGAGCAACAAAGGGCATCCCAGACATGTCCTACTGTGACAGACTCAAAGAATTAAATCTGTTTAGTCTTGAGCAGAGGAGACTGCGTGAGGACCAAACCCAGGTCTTCAAAATCCTCAAAGGCGTTGAGAAAGCTGATCCATTGCTGTAGAATTCTTTTTCCTTCAGGGTGATTCACAAATTCAAGAACATCAGTGGGACTTCAGGGGAAGTGCATTTAGGACTGAAGTTAGGAACGTCTTCTTAACTCAAGGAGTTGATGGGAATTAGGAAGAAACCTCCAAGACATGGAGTTGAAGCAGAAACTTTATCAACCTTTAAGAAGAAACTGGATGAGCTACTGGGACAGCTTAGCTATTAGCTAAACAAACGGGCTTGATGGGCTGAATGGTCTCCTCTCGGTTGTCAGATTTCTTATGTTTCTTATCCCTGAGCACAAGGCAGAGTCCATCTTTGAACAGGGTGCCAATTACATTAGTAAAATTCACTTGAAATTTATGAAACACATCATCACAAGGTGCCACACAGGAATAAGCTCTGGTTTCAAATATACAGTCTAAACAGCACAAAAGAAACAAAACAGAAATAGAACAAAATGCAACTGTGACAAAAAAACGTGGAAAAGGATACGTGACAAATATGTGAATGTTACCACCAATAAGTCACAATGCAAGTGCTGGCTTATGTCTTAAAGGCATTAAAACTCAGTTCATTCAGCTTAAAATTTTCACATCCCAACCCACCGCTGTTACTTCAGGTGGGCTCTGTCCAGGGGCCTCTTCTTTTTATTATTTACCTTCTTCCCCTTGGCAATATCTTTTGTAAATATAACATTCATTTCCACTGCTATGCTGATGACACCCAGCTCTACCTTGCTAGTAAACCCACCTCTTCTTTTTCACCACCCTCGCTTATTGACTGCATTGCTGAAATTAAATCCCAGTTTTCTTCAAATTTTCTTAAATTAAACAGTGACAAAACTGAGGTTCTCCTCATTGGCTCAAAATCATCATTATCCAAAGCCGATAATCTTTCACTTGCTATTGATAACTCCTTTGTTTTCCCATCACCTCAGGTCAAGAGTCTGGGTGTCATCCTTGACTGTACTCGTATCTTTCCAATCTCACATTAATAACATCACCCGGTCTGCTTAATTCCACTTACGTAATATTAATCGCATCTACCCCTCCCTCACTCCCCATACCACTGCCATTCTTGTTCACAGTCTTGTTACTTCTCGTCTGGACTCTTCTTTGGTCTCTCTAATAAATCTCTCCATAATCTTCAGCTAGTCCAGAATTCTACAGTTTGCATCATTACTCGAACCCCGTCTATTCACCATATTACTCAGGTCTTGCAGCAGCTTCATTGGCTCCCGATTAAGTTTCAAATTCACTTTAAAATTCTGCTGTTAACATTTAAGGCCATTCATAACCTCGCCCCTCCATATCTGTCCGACCTTCTTCATGTTGCCATTCCTTCCCGTAACCTTAGATCCTCTTCCTCCATCCATCTGACTGTCCCTCTCGCCCGTCTAACCACCATGGGGAGCAGAGCATTCAGCCGTTCTGGAACTCACTACCTACTGAGCTTAGAAATATTGAATCATTTTCAACCTTCAAATGTAAACTTAAAACCCATCTGTCTAAAATTTTTTTTTTCTTTATGACTACAGTGGCTTTGTTTGGTTTTAATTTTTATACTTTCTGTATTTTCTGATGCTTTAAGTTTTGTTTATAATGTGCTTTTTTCATTTATTGTTTGTTCGGTGTCCTTGAGTGCTTAGAAAGGCGCCTTGTATAAATAAAATTTATTATTATTATTATTATTATTATTATTATTATTATTATTATTATTATTACATGCCAGGTGCTTAGGCTACATGTAAAAACACCGGACCCCAACCCTGTGTATGTATGTGTATGTTAAACAAGGAGGCAATGTCTACATGAAAATATATCAGGGCAGTGGCCCTTAAACCCTAAGGAACCTGACCTTAAGGCATGAAGAAACTGAATGTTCAGGTTTCCAAGGTGCCAGCCATTGACAGGTGCCACAACTTAAAGCCAAGGCAGGTTCCTGGGTTGGCCACATGTCTATATATGAAAGTTACATGCCCTGACTTATGTTTCATTTATTCATTTTCATTTACATCATTTAGCAGACGCTCTTATCCAGAGCGACTTACAACAGTGCTTAGTAGTCTACGACTGTTCTTCAGTCTTTAAGGCTAGGATTAAATCTACTGTCATTAAACAAGTTACCGCTGACCAAGTTGTATACAAAACCCTGCTAGAAGAAAATGTTAACATAATAAAGTGTGCAACAAAGGCGCTATATAGGCGCCGACCTGACACAGAGTGACACTGGGGGCACATATAAAACCCAAATAAACTTTTATTTTCCTTCACCTGTGGGCACGTCTTCCTCATGTCCCACAGGCAGTACACTGTCCCAAAAACACCTCAAGCACTACACAAAACATACTGGTCTCCTCCACCACCACTCCTCTCATCAAGCGTTGTCCTCCTCCTCTCGACTCTGGCTCTCGGAGTGGTGTCTGCTGGCCCCTTTTATAGTTCACCCAGAAGTGCTCTAGGTGCTTGATTGCCGAGTTCCGGCTGCACTTCCGGGCGTGGTGAAAACAATGCCCACAAGGGCTTAGGAGTCCCAGCTGCAGCACCCCCTGGCGGCCAATCCAGATCCCAACAGGGCTGTGGAGAACTCCATCGCCCATGGAGCCCTGCGGTTATCTGAGGCACCACAGTCACACAAGTGGTCCGGGGGAGGTACTGTGCAGTCCATGCTTGCTCTCCTGGCACATACACAAGTGTCAGTGCAGGCCCGGGCCTACACTAATGTGCAAAGTTAGGACTCATGTTTATTTGTTGTTGATAGAACTGGTCCCATGCCAGGCCCTTCCCTATCCCAGTATGTTAACATATCAGAGCAGAGCACAACGTATGTCTGATAACAAATCTGTCCGATACAGTTCAAGTGCCAATGCAGGCCTATGCCCATATGTAGAAGTGTTAGAGCAAGGCCTATACTGTATGTGAATATTAAAGTGCCACATCCAGTACAGAACACAAGTCTGGGGACAAGTCGCTAAAACGTCCACTGAGAAGGCTCAGGCTACTGGGTTGTTTTCCTTTAAACCCACCCCAGATTTTCTCTTGTCCGTGCATTTTAAGCATTTGGTTTTAAATAACTGTGGAAAGATGGAGAAAGACGAAGATGCTCCACAAAAGACTTGACGCTAACAGAAAACTGAAGTAAAACTGCTGTTATTTATGGCTATAGCATAATGAAAGGCCTGGGAAGATGAGCACTGCTGAACAGTTTCTCCCACAATACTCTAGATGGCAACCTCCCTAGGTTAGGATTCTCATGCAGACACCTGCAGGGCATGCTGGGACCTGTAGTTCCATGGGGCTGCCCTGTTGGGTTCCATGGGGGCAGCCAGGGGGGGCTGCTGGGATTCACAATCCATACTTTCAGGGACTTCTGTTCAAATATATTATTTCTTTTGTCTCTTTCTTCATCCTGTAAAGCACTTTGAGCTACATCATTTGTATGAAAATGTGCTGTAGAAATAAATGTTGTTGTTGTTGTTGTCTTGTCATGTGTTTTAGAGTGTTTAACCGCAATCTTGTTTTGGAGATTTTTCAGCCCTAGAAGCTTTATCAATTGTGACCACGGGCATGCTGCCTGTCAGACCAACTTAACCAGAGCACCATTACTTTATGCTGTTTAAATTTTTGCCCCTAGCCTGATCTCTGCCTTCAGGAGGCATTGGATTGGTTTAGAAATTTCAAAGAACTGAACAATCTAACTTTCCCATCTCCTTTTAAGCCAGACTCAGTCATAGATGTCTCCAGATGAATGTTTTATGTGTAGCTCTGCGAGGCTACTTGTAAAGTCACTGCCATTGCATGAAGAAGTCTGAAGAGCCTCTTAAAGTAAACCACTAAAGGCCGAGAAGTGCTGAGAGGCTCATAGTAGAGTCGCTGACCCTCTGCATTGAGAGGAGACAACTCAGGTGTTCATCTGATGCAGATGATTAGCTGGGAGGAGACTCCGGGGGAAGATTATTGAGGATTATGTCTCCCAAATGGCCTGGGAACACCTTGGGATCCCACGGGATGAGTTGGCAATCATGGCTGGGGAAATTGTATTGAGGATGACTTGTGTTCTGTTCTGTGTATTGTGTTGTATTGACCACCTTCTTTTTGATACCCATGGGACGTCCAACCTACCTGGAAAAGGGGTCTCTCTCTGAACTGCCTTTCCCAAGGTTTCTTCCATTTTTTCCCTACAAGGGTTTTTTTGGGAGTTTTTCCTTGTCTTCTTAGACTGTCAAGGCTAGTGGCAGGGCCTGTTAAAGCCCGTTGTGGCACTTCTTGTGTGATTTTGGGCTATACAAATATAAATTGTATTGTATTGTATTGTATTGTATTGTATTGTATTGTATAAACAGACGTATGGCCCTCACTGCTAAGACTGTTGCCCCCATGACTTAGCCTCGGATAAGCTGTGGAAAATGAATGAACGGGGATCTGATTTTGTTTAAAGGGTAGTCGCTTCACACTTTTTGACCCTTCTTTTGGCCTTTTTTGATGCCCTCTATTCTCCCAGTCTCTTGCTGGGGAGTTTCTCCACATAACACCTTTAATATTTAAACAGCAGAGCAGACTTGACACTCGCACAGGTCTGGTGCCATAACACATTAGACGTGCTCCTTGTCCTCTGGAGTGGCTTATAAATTCACCAGCATTTAGTGGAGTTGTTGCTGTCATCCTACAAGGACTGACACTAACAAGTCACAGAAGACTGAGTGACAATCCTTGTTGTCACAGCCCGCTCTTGATCAGGGTCAATCAGAGAGATCAGAGGGGTTCTCATGCCCAGCTTAATCTTCACCTTCTAGTACCAAGAGCCAGCATTTCATTGGTAGCTGGGCAGCCCAGGACCCCCACGTTAATCTTATGTTTGGAGTTCAGAAGGCTGCTCCTGTTTATTTTTTTTGCTTTGTTGTCATCTTTTGCTCATCGCCCGCTGTGTCTCCCCGTGTGCGTGTTGAGCCACTTGTTTTGACTGGCTGGCCGCTCACTTCCCTTTCCAAACACCTGGCAGCTGCAGAACAAAAACGCGAGGTGCTGACAAGCGGCTGCTCTCACCATGGCAGGTTTGGGGGGGTGGGGGGGCTTCAGAACACAGGTGTCCTCAGTGGCACAGGAGTTGTCTGTCCAGCACTCTCTTCCTGGAATATGGAGCATTTTCCACATTTCATTTTTTTTTTAATAAAATAAGAGGAGACACAAATGACCATATCACCAGAGTACATCAGCATCGCTTCCCTGGGTGACCGCAGGAACAATTACTGGCACCAGTTTAAAGAAAAGCCATGATTATGAGCCCAAGAATAACCCATTAAGTGTAATTTGTTTGTGGAAACTGCGGGCGAACTGGAATGGAAGGGTGTGGGGGTGGTGGTGGTGGTGGTGGCAGGGCAGGGGGGGCACAAACATCAAAGGGGCAGCAACAGGACCGGCTCCAGGCTTTTGTAGCTGGGGGGAGGGCTGAATTCAGCATTGCAGGGTGCAGCCGTTTGCGAGTCTGTCATGTGTGAGTGGAGCGTCGTTGTTTGTATTGCTTTATTTCAGGTTTAACGATGCAAGGCACTAAATAAAAATCAAGACAGCCTGTCTTGTCACTGCTCTACATAGGGGTCCATCCAAGTGCATGTGAGAATTAGCCTTCGTTAAATGGTTCTAGAAAATCATTTTGGGCATAGATGGTGTTTGACCTTTAGGCTTGGGGGGAGGTTAGATAAACCATGAAAAGCATTTGTGTTTTAAAGAACCACAACCATACTGCTACATATTCACGTAATAGCCCAAGTCAGTTATCATAAACTGTTTCAAATATAAAATAAATCTTACTTACTTCAAGAAATGTAAAACTTCAAAACTATGTAAAAGTGCACAAGTACCGTTAACAAAGAAAACTTTGCTTTTTACTTTCTCGTATTCATAGAATTCGACCTCGAGATTTTGATGAATCTTGTCGTTGACGTTGACCTGAGTCCGAAAATACCATTTTTGAAATGATGTCTGTCTGTGTGTAAACACGAAAACTCGAAAACACTTTGGCCTGGTCAATGAGATTTTATACACCTGCTTTATATCAAACATCAGGAATCCTAGCAACTTGTGGGACCAGAAGTGCTACTTTACCTGAACACAGTTCAGATTTTTTCAAGTAAACTATGGCTATAAATACAGATCTATGATTCCAATTTTGTGTGGGTATTAGAAATGACAAAAAATAAGTCGATATGAAATTTGAGAAAAAATACACAACCAGAAGTGATACTTTAACTGAATACTTTAGCGAATTTTCAAGTAAACTGTGGTTATAATTGCAGATAGATGATTTGAATTTTGTGTAGATATTTCTAACGACAAAAAACAAACAGATATGAAATTTGAGAAAAATTACTCATCCGGAAGTCCATCCATCCATTTTCCAACCCACTGAATCCGAACACAGGGTCACGGGAGCCAATCCCAGCCAACACAGGGCACAAGGCAGGAACCAATCCCGGGCAGGGTGCCAACCCACCGCAGGACACACACAAACACACCCACACACCCAGCACACACTAGGGCCAATTTAGAATCACCAATCCACCTAACCTGCATGTCTTTGGACTGTGGGAGGAAACTGGATTGCCCGGAGGAAACCCACGCAGACACGGGGAGAACATGCAAACTCCACGCAGGGAGGACCTGGGAAGTGAACCCAGGTCCCCAGGTCTCCCAACTGCGAGGCAGCAGCACTACCCACTGCGCCACCGTGCCGCCCCATCTGGAAGTCGTATTTTATTTAAACAACCATCCAAATTTTTTGCTATATGGAAATATACATGTGTACACGATATTAAAAACTGTATTCAATATAATGCATATTTTTTCAATAACTATTATTAATTTTATTTGAATCTATACAGTTTAACATTAATGTGTAAACATTGAACATGCCATGTAAATATAAAGATGTAATGGGAACAATAAGCTGCTACATCCCCGTTGTGTTCCTGGTAATACATTTAATTTTATGATTTTTTTTCTTATTCCTGCCATCATTATCATAATTAAATGTAGCAAATGCAGTTTTACCTGTAGCAACAATTATTATATAATGCTAACACTTTTTTCAATGTTTTTACATCACTATAATTATTTTTACTTTGAACGTAATAGAGGTAATGAATATGTAATCATGAAAAAATTCCACCACTCTTTTCAACATCCCTAAGTACAAAATATCATTTTAATATAAAGTTTGATTATAAATAGACATAAATGATTGTGTATCGATATTATCAATTAGTTATGATGAGTAACAAAGAGATATGATATTTGAGAAATGTCGCACAACTGGCAGTGGTTCTGATGACCTTTTCCTCTCTCTCAGTATACGAGAAAGTTGAGGGTGGCACACTGCCGATTTTTTGTTTTCTTATTGGAATAGTGTGTAGCAAAATAAACACTTTTTAGACACAAGTTAGAAAATGGTGTATCATTTGGATGCATTCACCGATTGTGTTAACTGTTTTAAAAGTGGGAGTATTTTTAATTTTTAATTTTTAAATTTTTTATATACTCCACCAATGATACAGATATCTCATTTTTATTTATTAAATACCAGCTGTGTAAGCCTGTGCTGTAAAAAGCCAGGGATCTTGTAACTATTGAAATCGGCAGAAAAAAACCTGAAATGCAGAGATGTCAGGTAATTGAAAGGAACTACTCTGGGCGTCTCTCCTAGGAGGATTCGTTCTGCTGACGTGCTCACCATGCTTGTGTATTAGTGGCGGGAGGAAAAGTAAAAGGGATACCGTAAGGCTGATGTTAGCGGCTAAGCGACTTTGTCTTTCTTCGAAGGTTTCTTTTAGCTGATGTGCTGCCGTGATGTGGGGTGAGTTTTTCAGAGTACTTACCCCGACTCCACCTGTCACTTCCAGGCTGGACACACACATACACACACACTTCCACATATAGACATTTATATATAAGAAAAGCTACATTTATAACAACAACAATAACTTATTTCTTCAAGGAGTGCCACAATGGGGGCAGCACATGGTGCAGTGGTAGCGCTGCTGCCTCGCAGTAAGGAGACCCAGGTTTGCTTCCCGGGTCCTCCCGGCGTGGAGTTTGCATGTTCTCCCTGTATCTGCGTGGGTTTCCTCCAGGTGTTCCGGTTTCCTCCCACAGTCCAAAGACATGCAAGTTAGGTGCATTGGCAATCCTAAATTGTCCCTAGTGTGTGCTTGATGTGTGGGTGTGTGTGCCCTGTGGTGGGCTGGCGCCCTGTCCAGGGTTTGTTTCCTGCCTTGCGCTCTGTGTTGGCTGGGATTGGCTCCAGCAGACCCCCGTGATTCTGTAGTTAGGATATAGTGGGCTGGATGATGGATGGATGGATGGATGCCCCAATGGGCTTTAACAGGCTTTGTTTTTTGACTGCCACCTCAGCCTTGACTCTCTAAGTTGACAAGAAAAGAAAGAAAAATAAAAATGGAAGAAATCTTGGGAAAGGAAATTCAGAGAGCGACCCCCTTCTAGGCAGGTTGGATGTGCAATGGGTCTCAAAAAATGGGGCAAATACAACACACCAAACAGAACACAATTAATGCTCTTCACAGAAAGAGATGGACAGTCTGTCATGGCCGCCTCAGAAATACAACACAACGGTACAGACGACTTTGTTCTTGCATAGCGTGCCTCACTGAGTGCAGGCCCAGCACACCGTGACTACTCTCAAGGCGAATGCAAGAATAGATTACAGCACTCTCTAAATACAGAACTATCAAATATAAGGATACAGAATCGCTCAAATACATCAAAAACAAAGTAGAAACTGATTAACAATAATGAAAAACAACAACATCTGACAAGCAGCCAATTGTAGAATTATGGCCAGATTATAGAAAAGGAGTCAGACAAACCAGACAGAGCCAGTGTCCTGGAGACCTCGGTCAATAACCGCCTCCCCCTACTCTCCATTCTACAGCTGAGTCAGCACTGGGGTGGCCAATCAGAAGAAAGGACCCTCCTACCCAATGATTCCAGTGCCCCTCTCCCTGAGATGACTTTTCTATAGGCAGGCAAACAACTTGTCACTGGAGCAGTGGCACTAAGTGCCACATGAGCAGTGCCCGTGCTGGGTTATTTTGTGCCTTAGGCCAAGATTATTAGTGCACCAACCAACTGTTCGGTAGCTAACCCTTATGGCTGGGTTTTTCTCCTTTATGCTATGTGCCATAGGCAAATGCCTAATTCATGATGATTCATGATGGTGTTGGCCCTGCACATGAGGATACCAAGAAGAGATATAGAGTAGGAGAGCATTAGTGACAGTTTATAAATATCATATTACTTATATTTTAGCATTAATGACTAACAAACAGAGATGCAGTATGCACAGATAATCAGCAGCTCTACTCAGGGTATGCTAAACTAAAGTCATTTTTTTAAAATTCCTATTTAAGTCCACGTTATGAAGAAAACTATTACACTAAAATCTAATCGCTAACCAGACATGAATATCAGAGGGAAAACCAAGGAAATCGGGAAAGTAATTAGCATTGTGTTTGTTTGAGCTTTTTTATCCAAATCACAGATATGAATGAATCATTATGTTTGTATTTAAGGGGATCCGCTGATGATGTGAAATGCGATGCTGTCTGAAACCACGCTCCTTGGCAATCCAGAGCAGCATCCCACTAACAGAAATGACAAGATTACATTTCAGCTATGTAAAGTAAATAATTACTTTAATTAGAAGATATTATACTGTAAATGTGACTGCATAGAAATGTTCCATACATAAAGAAATATATATTCCCATGCATAATTTTTTTTAGATAAATGTATTCCAGGGCGGCACAGTGTCGCAGTGGGCAGTTAGGAGACCCGGGTTTGCTTCCCGGGTCCTCCCTCCTTGGAGTTTGCATGTTCTCCCTGTGTCTGCGTGGGTTTCCTCCGGGTGCTCCAGTTTCCTCCCACAGTCCAAAGTAATGCAGGTTAGGTGCATTGGCGATTCTAAATTGTCCCTAGTGTGTGCTTGGTGCATGGGTGTGTGTGTCCTGCGGTGGGCTGGCGCCCTACCCAGGGTTTGTTTCCTGCCTTGCGCCCTGTGCTGGCTGGGATTGGCTCCAGCAGACCCCTGTGACACTGGATAATTAACGGATGGATGGGAAATATATTCCAAGAGAAATAAATTTTAAAAGTGAACATCTCATAACGGCACCGTGTCCAGGGTTTGTTCCTGCCTTGCACCCTATGCTAGCTGGGACAGGCAGCAGCAGACTCCCACGACCCTGTTCAGGACTAAGAAGGATTAGAAAATGACTGACCGACATCCCATAACAATCACAAAAAATACAGCAAACACCCACAAAGGAGGAGGGTCACCATAAACCACTAGCTTGATCACAAAAATAAAGAATCCTTATAAATAAAAGATTTTTTTAACAAAAAAAAAAGCAGTAAAATTCGCAAAAGAGAAAAAAAGGAGTTTTCTATAAGGGCAATACACAATAATAAAGTTCCAGAACATAAATCAAAAGTCAAACTCCTTAAACAGAGCCAAAAGCAAATGTCAAAAAACTAGACAATCCAAAGAAATAGCAATTAACAATATGACAGCGGTTCCTAATCTAGGGGGGCACGAAGTAACAAAAAAGGGGGTGCGAATGTTGTGCAATATGTGGCGTAATTTCGCTATTCGTAGGGAAATTTTAAACTTGTAGCGGTGTATCGGCAGCAAACAATATAGGAATAAATTTATTAGGGTTTCAAAAAAATGTTAGGGGGGCGCGATTGAAACTGTTATGAAAACTTGGGTCGCAAATACTTAAAAGGTTGAGAGACGCTGCAATAGGAGGAGAACTCACCAGCACTGAAGTGCATGCAATGTACCACAGAAGGACTGCAATTTCCTTGAGCCTTTTGTAAAAGGACTCCGATCACACAGAAAAAAAGAGTTGGGGCAGCCACCCATATACTTGAAATTGGCTGTCAAAATTGAGTCTTTACAGACATCAGTCCAAAGCAGAACTGGCAGGCAGACAAAAACATGACAGTTTTAAAGCCGGGCAGGGGAAATGATGTCATTAGGACTGGAAGCGGGAGTGATGTCGTCCGGGCAAGGACCGGAAGTGATATTATTGGGCCCGGAACCAGAAGTGACGTCATCGAGCCCAGGCGGAATTTCCTTTGTTTGGTCTGAAGAGGAAAAAGAGAAAGGATCAGTGCACTCTGCCACCCCCTGGTTACGCCACTCGTTACGCCCGAGGTATGCAGGAGAGCATCTCTGAACACACAACACATCAAACCTTGAAGCAGATGAAGCAGACCACACTGGTGCCACTCCTAAGAACAGACAACCAAGGCTACAATTTGCACAGGCTCACCAAACTTGGATAACAGTAGGTTGGAATAAACGTTTCTTGGTCTGATGATTCTCAATTTCTGCTGTGATGGTGGGGTCAGCATTTGGCATCAATAACATGAAAGCAGGGATCCATCCTGCCTTGTATCAACAGTTCAGGCTGGTGGTGGTGGTGTAATGGTGTGGGGGATATTTTCTTGGCACACTTTGGGCCCCTTAGTACCAACTGAGCATTGTTTAAATGCCAAAGCCTACCTGAGTATTGTTGCTGACCATGTCCATCTCTTTATGACCTTCTGACAGCTACTTTCAGCAGGATAATGCGCCATGTCACAAAGCTCAAATCATCTCAAACTGATTTCTTGAACATGACAATGAGTTCACTGGACTCAAATGGCCTCTCCAGTCACCAGATGTCAATCCAGTAGAGCACCTTTAGGATGTGGTGGAATGGGAGATTCTCATCATGGACGAGCAGTGGACAAATCTGCAGCAGCTGCGTGATACTATCCTGTCAATATGGTTCAAAATCCCTGAGGAATGTTTCCAGCACCTTGTTGAATCTATGCCATGAAAAAGTACAGCAGTTCTGAAGGCAAAAGGGGGTCCAACCCTGTGCTAGCAAGGTGTACCTAATAAAGTGGCTGGTGTGTGTATATACAGTATATGAAATTTTCTTTTGTGTCAACTTCAGATGCCATATTAAAAGACAGTACAACATGCAATATACTTTGCTTTGCATTAGCCTGATTTTCCCAGTTGGTACGTATTTATCAGATCATTTACTTTTCCACATATTTTAGCTGCCTGGGTAGCTTTTCTGTAGCTCATTGTGCAATGTCAGCTGTGTTAGCCAACCTCATTTTTGACCCTCAAGGTGGTCTGAATAGTCCGAGACGAGCAGCAGGATCTCACATTTTTCTCCTCTGACGCTTTTGTGAGTTTTGTCTGTGCGGTACATTCAGTACTTCAGACTCCACTGCTTTTGTAATATTTCACATAATTACTTCCTAAATCACCCTTTGAAATGTAACACAATATTCTCAAACAAAGTTGTGAGGCGTTTTGTGTGCACGTTTTGGGTGAAAAGCAGAAACCGTCTCTTAAAGTGATGCCAGTCTGTCTTAGTGCCTGTCACGTATGCTGTGCTTATAGGCCTGTTTAACCTATCGAGCACTTTAGGAAGTCCTTGGGATATGGAAATTAAATCGGAACACCCAGATAGAAATTTTTCTGAAATACTTCTAAAATCACTTCTGGCTGGTGAGACACATCAAAATTTGATATTATCTAATCTGCATAATGCAATGCAGGGTTCTGATTTGCCAGATCCTGTGACGGTTATCTGCAGGCAGGGCGCCAGTCCATGGCATGTCCGAATCATCTACATACCTGCTCTCACACTCGCCTGCACTCTAAAAGAGTAATGTTTGTTCAACATTTTACTGGGTTGTTGTCTTTCCTTGTAGAGCCATTGCTTGACTAAGAACTATTTCATTCTGGGCAAGGGTTCTCTGCATAAGCCATTGGTTCTTTGGCCTTTGAATATTCCTAATATTTGGATGAAGCAGAAATGTTTAATGTAAGGTATGTGTGTGACGATGCGGGTTCGCTCCATGCTCCCCTTCAGCTTCTGGGAGCTCTTAAACATTACACTATCGGTAATGTCACCGATGAAATAGACAGTGAGGCACAACAATGAAGCAAGGGGATGGTGCTTTTATTTAAAACCAACAAAACAAAACAGTGTTCAAATAAATAGTGCAGTGCTTTAAATAATCCATAAAATAGGTGAAAAGTGGAGGTTAAAATCCATTAGAATAAAAATCCTTTTAAAAAAACACAACGAGGTTAAAACAATGGTTGGAAGCTGTCCCTTTAAATAAATCAGCCCGGTGCCTTTCTGCTACTGGTGACTCCACTGCTTCTCCCGTCTAGGCCATGCACCAGGGGAGCCATCCTACCTGCAGCTAACCTTCTCTCTGCCTTCTCCTGCTGGTCCGTTCGCCTCACCGATCCCTGGCTCCGGTAGGCTTCACCAAACCATGACTTGGGCTCCCCAGCGACCAGGGTGCTCACGCTGGGGCTTTCCCATCCCAAGTCCTGACTCCCGCTGCCTTCTCAGCCTTATGCGGCGAGCCATCCTCCTTTCCAGTCTCTCCCACTCCTCAAAATGCTCAGCGGGAGCGACCACTACCAATTGCTCAGAGGGTGCTGGCCAAACACCCAGGCTCACTGCTCAGATGCCCGTGAGCCTGCACTCGCACACTTGCTCTCCTGCACCGGCTTTCTCCTCGCTGCTTACTGCCTTCTTCTACTTCTAACCTCCGTACGTCTTTTCTTCTTTTTTTTTTAATCCCTCCCCCTAGCCACCTCACGCTTCTATTTATTACGGGGACGTGGATCAGATGTGGCAATTAGCAGCTCCCGGCACCAATTACGGATGCACCTGTGCACTTAAGTGAGGACCGTCCGCATCACGCATCACCCGGGAACTGCTCTTGCCACACAAAACACGCCCCACGACCCAAAGAAGAAAAACAAAACATCAACATTTACACCTACCGCCATTACAGCACTTCAAAATGGCCGCTCTCCACATCCGCTTCCGTCTCCCAGTTGATGACGTCATTCTCGGTCTCACTAAATCGACATCATTTCCAACTCCCTGTATTTGATGTCACATCCTGTTATACCATTTCCTGTCACCATTTTTGTTTGCTATAAAAGCACCTGCAACCATGTACTTTTTGTCAAATGTTTATTTTGATCCGTGTGCAACAAATTTTGCACCTGTCCATTGGACATTATATGGGGTCATTCCCCAACCCTTTGACGTGTCGGCGTCAGTTTATTTGCTTTATTACAATGGTGAGCTGTAGGACACTAGCTGATCAAGAAATCCTGAACTTAGCTTGTGTGATTGTATGCATGCAGCAAAAGATCATCTCAAATCCTGAGCCACTGGTATTTCACAAATCGGTTACCATCTAGATAGATAGATAGATAGATAGATAGATAGATAGATAGATAGATAGATAGATAGATAGATAGATAGATAGATAGATAGATAGATAGATAGATAGATAGATAGATAGATAGATAGATAGATACTTTATTAATCCCAAGGGGAAATTCACATACTTCAGCAGCAGCATACTGATAAAGAACAATATTAAATTAAAGAGTGATAACAATGCTGGCATAACAGACAGACAATAACTTTGTATAATGTTAACGTTTACCCCCCGGGTGGAACTGAAGAGTCACATAGTGTGGGGGAGGAACGATCTCCTCAGTCTGTCAGTGGAGCAGGTTAGTGACAGCAATCTGTCACTGAAGCTGCTCCTCTGTCTGGAGATGATCCTGTTTAGTGGATGCAGTGGATTCTCCATGATTGACAGGAGCCTGCTCAGCGCCCGTCGCTCTGCCACAGATGTCAAACTGTCCAGCTCAGTGCCTACAATAGAGCCTGCCTTCCTCACCAGTTTGTTCAGGCGTGAGGCGTCCCTCTTCTTTATGCTGCCTCTCCAGCACAGCACCGCGAAGAAGAGGGCGCTCGCCACAACCATCTGATAGAACATCTGCAGCATCTTATTGCAGATGTTGAAGGACGCCTGCATTCTAAGGAAGTATAGTCTGCTCTGTCCTTTCTTACACAGAGCATCAGTATTGGCAGTCCAGTCCAATTTATCATCTAGCTGCACTCCCAGGTATTTATAGGTCTGCACCCTCTGCACACAGTCACCTCTGATGATCACGGGGTCCATGAGGGGCCTGGGCCTCCTAAAATCCACCACCAGCTCTTTGGTTTTGCTAGTCTTCAGGTGTAGGTGGTTTGAGTCGCACCATTTAACAAAGTCCTTGATTAAGTTCCTGTACTCCTCCTCCTGCCCACTCCTGATGCAGCCCACGATAGCAGTGTCGTCAGCGAACTTTTGCACGTGGCAGGACTCCGAGTTGTATTGGAAGTCTGATGTATATAGGCTGAACAGGACCGGAGAAAGTATAGTCCCCTGCGGTGCTCCTGTGTTGCTGACCACAATGTCACACCTGCAGTTCACGAGACGCACATACTGAGGTCTGTCTGTAAGATAGTCCACAATCCATGCTACCAGGTATGAATCTACTCCCATCTCTGTCAGCTTGTCCCTAAGGAGCAGAGGTTGGATTGTGTTGAAGGCGCCTGTCTATTCATAGTTATTTACTTTATGGAGCCTAAATAAATTAAAGTTGTGTCAGACAGCTGGGGGCCCAACTGGGACACCCTCGACCATGGAAGGACTTGGGGAGAGAGTATTTTCAAGAACATTTCTCCCCCAGGACTGACAGAGGGCAGCCCCCCTGGCTCCCAGGTTATAAGCATGGAAGTTCAACCCTGCTGGGGCCCATGGCCACCACCAGGGGGTGCTGGACGTTTGGAAGTGCTGCTGGAAGAAACTCGTTGGGCACTTGGACTCCTTCTGGGTGTCCTATAAAAGGAGCCAGCCACCACCAATTTATGGTGGGAGTTGGAAGGAAGAGGGCGAAGCTCGTGAGGAAGAGTGGAGGAGGAAGGACTGGTTGAGAGAAGGGACTGTGTTTTACTGTGCGGGAGCTACTGTATAGCTGTAGGGAAGAGAGAAAAGTTCTATCCAACTGTAAATAAAACCTTGTGCTGTGTGTCGGCCCCCCAGGCTTCACAAGGATCTTTCTATAACTTTCATGGGGATAACACTTTTGGGGAACCAAAAAGGCTTCTCCTATGGCATTGCTCTGAAGAAACACTCCGGCAGCACTTTTATTGGTAAGATCGTATGCTTCATGCCCATTGCCCGTTACTGTGGGTACAAACTCTGGTTTCCTGCAATCCATTTCTACAACTAACAAAACAGATAAATGCACAAAATAAACAACGAAAGCTTTTTTCTTCAACAAGTAATGCTACACTGCTAATTACAAACAGTGCAATATGAAAAACAGCATGGCACTTTAGGAGTGGCACAGCACGTCGAGCACAACTGTTATGACAAAACATTCAGAACGATTCATGCACGGCAATTATCTGTCACCAGAAGGTCATGTGTAAGGGGAAGACAGTCTCCTGAATAAACATCCCCTGCATAATTACTGTCCATTTCCTTTACCGCTCCCCAAATTGAGATATTTTTTAAAAAGTAAACAGCACTTTTCTGCATTTCATGTGGACAGCACGCCGCTTATCTCATCTCTCCTTTCAGTGCGCCAAGTGGCTGATTAAACCGCAGTTTTGTACGCAGGTACAGTAGCCAACATTTAGGCCTGTTGATGTTAAAATGAATGAGAAGTAAAAAAACAAGAATAAGTGTAAGAGCCAATCTTAGAAAGCGAATGTTGAATGTTAAAGGCATATTATAGTGTCTGCTTATGGCCTAACTCCCAAATAAGTTAACATGAGATAGAACTAGCTTAGCTATTATCTAAAGAACAGAGTGTTAAATAAGCCAGTTAGGGAAATAGTCTGACTGCTACTGTGTTTCCCACAAAAATAAGACCGGGTCTTATGTTAATCTTTGCTCCAAAAGATGCACTAGGGCTTGTTTTTAGGGGATGTACAACAAAATATAATCATATGAAAAAGTTTGGGAACCCCTCTTAATTCTTTGGATTTTTGTTTTTCATTGGCTGAGCTTTCAAAGTAGCAACTTCCTTTTAATATCGGACATGCCTTATGGAGACAGTAGGATTTCAGCAGTGACATTAAGTTTATTGGATTAACAGAAAATATGCAATATGCATCATAACAAAATCAGATAGGTGCATAAATTTGGGCACCCCAACAGAGATATTCCATCAATACTTAGTTGAGCCTCCTTTTGCTAATATAACAGCATCTAGACGCTGTCCTCCTGTAGCCTTTGATGAGTTTCTGGATTCTGGATGGAGGTATTTCTGACCATTCTTCATACAAAATCTCTCTAGTTCAGTTCAATGTGATGGCTGCCGAGTATGGACAGCCTGCTTCAAATCATCCCATAGATTTTCAATGATATTCAAGTCAGGGGACTGTGACGGCCATTCCAGAACATTGTACTTCTCCCTCTGCATGAATGACTTTGTAGATTTTGAACTGTGTTTTGGGCCATTGTCTTGTTGGAATATCCAACCCCTGCGTAACTTCAACTTTGTAACTGAAGCTTGAACATTATCCTGAAGAATTTGTTGATATTGGGTTGAATTTATCCGACCCTCGACTTTAACAAGGTCCCCAGTCCCTGAACTAGCCACACAGCCCCACAGCATGATGGAACCTCCACCAAATTTGACAGTAGGTAGCATCTGTTTTTCTTGGAATGCGGTGTTCTTCATGCAAAGCGCTTTTTGTTATGACCAAATAACTCAATTTTTGTCTCATCAGTCCAAAGCACTTTGTTCCAAATGAATCAGGCTTGTCTAAATGAGCATTTACACACAACAAGCGACTCTGTTTGTGGTGTGAGTGCAGAAAGGGCTTCTTTCTCATCACCCTGCCATACAGATGTTCTTTGTGCAAATTGTGCTGAATTGTAGAACGATGTACAGATACACCATCTGCAGGAAGATGTTCTTGCAGGTCTTTGGAGGTGATCTGTGGGTTGTCTGTAGCCATTCTCACAATCCTGCTCATATGCCACTCCTGTATTTTTCTTGGCCTGCCAGACCTGCTGGGTTTAACAGCAACTGTGCCTGTGGCCTTCCATTTCCTGATTCCATTCCTTACAGTTGAAACTGACATTTGAAACCTCTGAGAGAGCTTTTTATAGCCTTCCCCTAAACCATGAGACTGAACAATCTTTGTTTTCAGATCTTTGGAGAGTTGCTTTGAGGATCCCATGCTGTCACTCTTCAGAGGAGAGTCAAAGGGAAGCACAACTTGTAATTGACCACCTTAAATCCCTTTATATCTCATGATTGGACACACCTGTCTATGAAGCTCAAGGCTTAACGAGCTCATCAACCAATTTGGTGTTGTAAGTAATCAGCATTGAGCAGTTACATGCATTCAAATCAGCAAAATTACAAGGGGACCAACATTTGTGCACAGCCAGTTTTTCACATTTGATTTAATTTCATACAACTAAATACTGCTTCACTAAAAATATTTGTTTGGAAAACACCGCAGTACTCCTAGGAAATGAAAGACATACCACTGTTATCTTTATTATTGAAAGGAGAGTCAATTATTATGCAGGCTGAGAGGGGTTCCCAAACTTTTTCATGTGACTGTACACTTATCCAAATACAGTCATGTCATCTTCTTCTGGAATATCGTCATAACTCTCCACATTCAAACCCTGAATTCCAGTCTGAATTTCTTGTTACTCCAGAGATTAATCTGCTGCTTTGATGTTTGATGAATGGTTCGATGTGGTAAATCAAAATGCCGGCATACAAATGAATTTGTGGTTCTTTGATATTCAAGCATCGTATATTCCCCAACGTAATGACACGATACATTTTAAAAGTCTCACATACCATCTTCTGTGCCCTCTTTTTATTTATTTTTTTTTTGCACCTTTACTATACCATCAGAATGAACGGTGGCATATTTGAGCCACAGAGAAGAAAAATAAGGACATAATGAAAATGTCTATTTTGTGATCAAAGTGGAAATTTCACATTTAAACTTGTAATGTCCACTTTAACTTTGTGGTTTACTTTGTCATTAAAGCAGACCGTCACAAATGTCATCTTAAAACCGACCCAGTTGTTAAATCGCTACGTGCTTCTGGGGCTTCCTCCTGACCTGACAGCAGCAGCAAGCAGCATCGCCACACAGAACACATTACATGTATGATATGCCAACTCTCTACACATTTTGAATTCTTAGATTTACACTTGATATCACTTTCATGATGAAATGCATTAAAATATGTGTGTTACATTTTACAGATAAAACGTTAACTTTGTTTAAATAATCCATCCATCCATTTTCCAACCTGGTGAATCCGAACACAGGGTCACGGGGGTCTGCTGGAGCCAATCCCAGCCAACACAGGGCACAAGGCAGGAACCAATCCCAGGCAGGGTGCCAACCCACCGCAGGACACACACAAACATACCCACACACCAAGCACACACTAGGGCCAATTTAGAATCGCCAATCCACCTAACTTGCATATCTTTGGACTGTGGGAGGAAACCGGAGTACCAGGAGGAAACCCACGCAGACACGGGGAGAACATGCAAACTCCACACAGGGAGGACCCGGGAAGTGAACCCGGGTCTCCTAACTGCGAGGCTGTTTAAATAATGAATACTGTTAATAATTACACATGTGGGGGTGACACGGTGGAAGAGTGGTAGCGCTGCTGTCTCACAGGGAGTCACGTCCCTTGTGATCCCTGCTTGGAGTTTGCATGTTTTCCTGGTGGGTTTCCACAGTGGGCTCCTTTTTCCATCCAAAGACATGAAGGTTTGGGGATTTGGTGAAGCTACAATGATGTGAGTGTATGTGAGTGTGTGCTTGTGGGAATGGGAGCATCCCTGGATTGATGGATGTAATCATTAAACATCCTTTTCATTGATATTGTGGCAAGGTGTCCTCAGAATTTAATGGATGTTTCGGACACACGTGTCGCATCACGTGAAGTATAAACCCGGCCTTAGGCGCCTTACTTTTCAGCTGACGATCTTGACTAGGGCTTATTTTTGGGGTAGGGCTTATTACAGAGCAGCCTGAAAATCATGCTAGGGCTTATTTTCAAAGTAGGTCTTATTTTCGGGGAAACATGTTAGTATGGATACATTTGAAACAGGAGATGGCATACAGTTCTTTGACCGTGTCTAACGTGCTAACGTCATTAACTTGCCTAATGTGCCTCAAGTACAACTGTATGACCAAACTTAGAGAAATGAAACAAGATTTATATGCATTTATAAACAAGATTTATCTTAAACAAGAAAATTATCTTTTCTCTGCTATATCATTTTTTTCTCTATTTTTGTGCTTTGCTTTGAAATTTTACTAAAACTTTTAAAACTACGATATTTTGTAGGTGGAATTATTTGATCACACGTCACACTGGTGCTTGAATCATCCTATGAAGCAAACTAAAAGCTGCAGAACTTTGGCAATTTTGGATAAATGGAAAAATTCAATTTCAATGTAACATATAAGTTGCCTGTGATTTGCCTTCACGTCACACCATCAGTGTAACAACGCTAACATAAAACTACACGCCATGATGTACAAGGCCTATCATCACAATACGCGCACAATACAGACAGCAGCAACATAACACCCATGTTAGTGGGTCCTTCATTAGGTGGATTTTCATGCCTTCTGTCTTCTTTGCTAACTTAACAAACTTTACCTTTGATTGCCAATTTGATTGCTCCACTTCTCTTCCTCAATTTCCAGTTCCTTGTACCTTCATGCAACTCAAGATACCCAGAAAGCCCTGACCTTGACTGCTCTCCTTTCACTTGACTGATCACGTCTAATTATGAAATTAGATGCCGTCCCCTAATATAATACCACATAAGAACAATCAATCAAACAAAAGCACATTTCACAGAGCAGGTGCTGAAGACACCAAACACAACAGATGTGCAACAAATAATTCACGGAACGCTACGCGACCAACGAAAGAAAGACTCACACCGTCACCGAACAAGAAAACAACGGACACGATCAGCAAATGAGACAAGTGCAGTGAATGAAGCAGAAATATGGCAAATGGGTTCACGGCCAGTTCATTCGAAATTGCCAGTGCTTCTAAGAGATGTTATTTATTTAAGTAATGCACATGTTTTCATTGTGAGTAGTATAAGTTTAGCAGCATGACTGCAACGGTTTGGAATTTTAACTACAAGGCTTCAGTCGGCCATCCTCTCACAGTGTACTCCTGTGCAAATTACATCACCTGATTGGTATTTAATTGTTAAAATAATAATAACAATAATAATAATAATAAATTATAAGAAAAAGAAGAATACATTCAGATCAATATAGCCTTTTAGTGGCCATTTTATTAGGCACACATGCTACTTCAAAAAGCCAATCATATACTTACAACTTCATGTAAATAGTGTAGTATGCTCTCTTAAAAATATTAATTCTTTAATGGCACCTTACTTGGTTATGTGGTTGCATGTAGAGCCATTGGTTGAACCATTTCATTCTGGGAAGGTATCTTTGCCTATAAATTGGTTATTTGGCCTTTGAAAACATTTCTAGTATGTTGACCAGAAAAAAAAGATCTTTCATGTCCAATAAGGCTACTGAGCAGGATGCAACAGATCAAGAACACCTGAGCATGCAGTACTGTATGAAGCGAGAGCCCTTTAAAAATCAGAAACCCATCGGGACTGCGCATATCTGTTATCATCTCTTCACTCTTACAAATAAAGGTGCCAGAGAGGTTCTTCTGAGCAATGCCATAGGGGAACCATTTTTGTTTCCCAAAAGAATCCTTCTACAGGAAGGTTCCAGAAAGATCCTTTATTTATTTAGATCTGTAACAGACGACATACAGTAAATATCCATATGTAGGTGGTAACAGATTTGTGAAACACCAATGGGTCCTGATTTTAAAAGGACTCTCACTGAAAACAGTCGCACAGGCTAAGGCCTTGTTTTTTCTAACCCGTTATCGTCCTGCTAGACGGCCCACTATACGTTACATTTTTTTTGTCTTCTACATTATAGGAAATTTTCAAAGCACCAAGAACCAACGTCTTATGCAAAGAACACTTCCCAGAATAAAATGGTGCTTTGTCAAGCAATAGTTCTACAAGGAACCACAAACCCCAATAAAGAACCATAAAATGCCATTAAAGAATCAGGACTATTAAGAGTGTGGCTATTTATGGAACCAGTTACAGGTCTAAATACGGTTCTTCCTGAAACCTTCATGTGGATGGTTCTTTTGGGAACCAATAACAGGTTCCCCAAGGTATAGCAAGAAGGTTATTTTAGGCCAATATAAGCTATGAAATTTATTTTAAAGCTATGCAGTTCAGCTGAGAGAGAGAAAGACTCTACTAGAAAGATGGACAAATGACAGTTGGAAGTCAGATTAGACAGAGGGGCAGAAAACATGTGAAGGACACACAAGCAGGTTATTTTAAAGAGTGCTGAATTTGGTTAAAATCCACAGTCTGTGATAAATGATGAAAACGTATGAAGGTATTAATAACCAGACAGTTTGTCTGGTAGTTCTCCATATCTGACATGAATTCTGTGAATATGTAATTAATGTATGTGAGGGTTTATAATGATGAGGATCCAACACAACCTCAGAAGCATCTCACTATGCTGCCGACATTGCTGATTGTCAGCATTCTCCCACTTGGCTGTGATGTCTCTTGACTTTTCTCCTGTGTCTGTGTGTCTGTGCAAATATTGTCCCCTGGAAACAAAGAGGGAAAGATAACGCCATGAAACTGTGGTCCCTCGTGATAGTTTGTTCTGTCAATCCCATCATTTGCATCCGGGTCATTTACTATTTAAACAGGAGGGCAAAAAGAAGGGAAAATCCTGTCTACTACACTTACACTTCATCGCAGAGCTAAGAGAGAGCATCGATCAATTCAAAGAATTCAAAGACACCCCAAAAATCAAAGTGAAAAAATGATGCGGCATGCTAGTCATTTTGCCAAAATTTCATTGCAGCAACTCCAAATCATACTCAGCAGTTTGTATGGCCCACTCGTGCTTGTATGCATTCTTGATAACGTCCTAATGAGACAATGGATGATGTCCTGGGGGATCTCCTCCCAGATCTGGACCAGGGCATCACTGAGCACCCAGACAGTCTGAGGCGTTGGATGAACCAAAACATAATGTCCCACCCAGAGGTGTTCTATTGGATTGAGGTCAGGCGAGTGTGGGAGCCAGTCAGTGGTATCAATTCCTTCATCTTCCAGGAACTGCCTGCATACTCTCGCCACATGAGGCCGGGCATTGTCGTGCACCAGGAGAAACCCAGGACGCACTGCACCAATATAGGGTCTGACAATGGGTCCAAGAATTTCATCCCGATACCTAATGGCAATTAAGGAGCCGTTGTCAGGCCTGTAGAGGTCTGTGTGTCCCTCCATGGGTATGCCTCCCCAGATCATCACTGACCCACCACCAAATCAGTCATGCTGAATGATGTTACAGGCAGCATAACATTCTCCACGGCTTCTCCAGACCCTTTCACGTCTGTCACATGTGCTCAGGGTGAACCTGCTTTCATCTGTGAAAAGCACAGAGTGCCAGTGATGGACCTGCCAATTCGGTTATTCTATGGCAAGTGCCAATTGAGCTCCACAGTGCCAGACAGTGAGCACAGGGCCCACTAGAGGACGTCGGGCCCTCAGGCCATCGTCATGAAGTCTGTTTCTGATTGTATGGTCAGAGACATTCACACCAGTGGCCTGCTGGAGGTCATTTTGTAGGCTCTGGCAGTGCTCATCCTGTTCCTCCTTGCCCAAAGGAGCAGATATGGGTCCTGCTGATGGGTTAAGGACTTTCTACGGCCCTGTCCTAGAGTAGAGTAACTGCCTATCTCCTGGAGTCTCCTCCATGCCTATGAGACAGTGCTGGGAGATACAGCAAACCTTCTGGCAATACCACATTGCCACATGTGCCATCCTGGAGAAGGTGGACTACCTGTGCAACCTCTGTAGGGTCCAGGTATCACCTCATGCTACCATTAGTGACACTGACCATAGTCAAATGCAAAAACTAGTGGAAAAACAGAAGAGATGAGGAAGGGAAAAATGTCAGTGGCCTCCACCTGTTAAACCATTCCTGTTTTGGGGGGTCGTCTCATTGTTGCCCCTTTAGTGCACCAAAGCAGCTGAAGCTGATTAACAAGCCCCTCTGCTACTTAACTGACCAGATCAATAGCCCAGAGGTTTCATTGACCTGATGCTATACTCGGATTCAAAGTGTTCCTTTAATTTGTTTGAGCAGTATATACAGTATACACATTATTATTTTGCAAACTGTTTGCTTATGATTATTTAACTGTCGATTGGGGAAGTTTATTTGGAAAAAGTAATCTAATAAAATGGAACTGGTTGTTGCTACACAAGACACGATTCAGAACAAAATGAAGATTGGCTCATTTTCTCATATCAGAGCATGGCTGCCCTTGTTAATGTTTAATTGTCACTCTGGCACAGAATTTCTGTATGGGAAGAAGTCCATCAGTCATCCTTTGTTGAAAATACCGACATTGAAGGGACCACCAGGCCCTGAACACTCTTGTGCAGATAAGCGAGTGTCTGAATCTCTGAGAGACGGCCCTCCTACATGAATGTGAAATGCGAGTTTGTTCGCCTTGGGAGACCCTGCGGTGCCAGTGTGTTTAGAAATACTTGAAGGCAGAACAGATAGTCTGAGTGAAAAAAGAATGTAACGGTGGTGTGCAGGCCTAAAATGTTTTAAAAAGAAAATAATGGTGTTGCACTGATCCTGAGTGATATGGTGTTTTATCTTCCTATGACCTATTCTCACTTCGTATTTTGAATTTTAAGCAACAGGCAAGCAAGTCGCATGTAATTAAAATGGAGTTAATGTTCAGACTTTAGAAGCAAAGTAACTCAGTTTTTAGTGCTTCCAATTCACATATTCATTGTCCTGCTTGGTCCTACAAGCTCCTCCGTGCCTGTCCATGTCTGGATGTGTTTTCCTCCCACATCTCCAAAGACAGGCAAGTCCGGTCAACAGACGAATTGAAACTGAATATGAGTAAGGGTGTGTGAGTAAGTGGGCTCCATGGTGGACTGGTAGCTGTTTAGCTGTTTCTTATACTGAAGTTTTGCTGGGGTAGTGAAGCGGTATGGACATGTGATGAGGACAGACAATGAATATGTGGGCAAAAGAGTGATGGGAATAGAAGTACCCTCGGGGAAACACGTCACATGGCCGTAGTGCTGTAACTGATGCTCTCTCACAATGCAGGTAATGTGCCTCATTAGAGACTCCATGAGCAACACAAAGTCAAACCAACGGTACCCAAGGATTCTCCGAAGAGACACAGTACTGAAGGAGTCCAGTCTTCATCTCAGGTTACTGGATAGCATCCATGTCTCGCAACCATTAAGCAAGACAGGAAGCACCAGGACTCTAAAGACTTGGAGTTTCGTCCTTTTGTGCCACACACCCCTTTCCAGTGACCTCATGACTCCCCATGCTCTCCCAATCCATCTACTGACTTCACAGGAAGAGTCACCAGAGACATGAATGTCACTGCCGAGGTAAGTAAACCTCTCCATGAGGTCGACACTCTCTCTGCAGACAGACACACTGCTGATGGCTGTGCCCAAGAGGTCATTAAAGGCCTGGCTCTTGGTTTTTATCAGGACACCCGCAAGCCCAGACGCTCAGAGTCCTCACTCAGTTTCTCAAGCTCCCCGATCAGAGCCTCCATTGACTCTGCAAAGATCACAGCATCATCAGCAAAGTGAAGATTCGTGAATCTTTTTTCACCAACAGATACCCCACAACCACTGGACCCCACGAGCGTGCTAAACACCCAATCCATGCAGGCAGTGAACAGAGTAGGAGCAGAACACACCCCTGATGAACCCCAGAATCAACTGGGAAAAACACAGAGGTTCTGCCTCCACTCTGCACAGCACTCACAGTACCAGTGTACAGGCCAGCCATGATATCCAACAACCTCGAGGGGAGGTATAGCACAAACACGAATAAAAACAGTTGCAAACCATTTCTTGTCTTTCTCTTCTCTCTATCTCTCCTTCTGCCTCCACTCCTCCTCCAGCAAGCTTCGTCCCTCTTCCTCCTGACTCTGGCTCCCTGAGTAGTGGCAGGCGGTTCCTTATAAGTAATCCCTAGAAGAATATTCCGGTGTCCAGAAGGGTTTGCCCAGGAGCACTTCCAGATAAGGCTGGACCCCCACAAAGTAGGGCTCTCCAGTCCCTGCACCAGTCCCCGCAGCACCCCCAGGTGACACCCATGGCACCCAATAGGGCTGAGTCACAGAACTTGTTCTTCCCATGATGCCCTGTTGCCACAATCCAGGGGATACTGCCATCTAGCGCTCTGGGGAAGATAGTGCCCTGTGCACGCTCTCTCTCCCGGTCCTTCCAACACAGAGGCGTCCCATCCGAGTAAAGGCCCTGGCCGTCCCTCACAAAAGTAAATGAAGATCTGAAAGGAAAGGGTTTGACTGGCAAGGAGGTGCAGACCGAGCTGTATGGAGAAGGTTGATCAAGCAAATCAGCTCCACATAGAAGTGGAAAAGATGAAGATGATGAAGAAGTGTTGCCAGGGTAGACTCCTCACTCCGTGAGCTGAGAATGATTTAATATTCAAATTTCCTTGCTGAGTTCTAAACATATGTAACTCTAAGTATATTAGGCATACATCATTTATTGTAACATATGAAAAAGATAAAGTGAAGCTTTATTCCAATCAGCCACAAATTTTAAACCACTGAGAGGTGGAGAGAATAACATCGATTATCCCATTACATATTACATATATTAGGCAGCAAGTGAACAGTCAGTTCTTCAAGGAGGTGTGTTGAAAACTGGAAAATTGGGCAAGCGTAAGGATCTGAGTAACTTTGATGAGGCCCAGATTGTGATGACTAGACAACTGGGGCAGAGCATCTCCAAAATGGCAGGTCTTGTGAGGTGTTCATCTGCTAAGCTATCTTCTTTGCTGAAGGATGGATCTTTCTCCTGTCCCTTATCGTCTTTGCTGATAGCTTCAGCAACGGATTTAAGAACTTGGTCGTGTCGCTAATGCTTTGGAGCAACTGCTTTATATGATGATAGATTGGAAACAACGCCATTAGGTGTTTTAGTCTAAATAAAACAAAACTAACAAAATTACTAAAGACCCGTTGGATGATGACACGTATACCAGCAGTGTAATTCTGTGGCACCAAGTTCGGACAATATAGTGAAAGCTGTGCCTGTGACTCTTAAAACAGTGCAAAAATAAAAAGAAATAAACATTTTGTGACTTGTAAGGGGCATCACAGACCCCCAAACTCCAGCCACAACCACTCTGACCCCAGTCTGGGTCCAAATGATGTTTTATTTTAAAGCAAATACCTTTCAACAGGTTTCCTCACAATAACCACAATAAACACAAATCCTTCTCTCTTCTGTAGTCTTCCCACTTGAGCTTTGTCTTCCTCTTCCTCCTCCTGACACGAACACCCAAGGCGATGAAGAGTGGTTCCTTTTAAACCTGACTGGGGATTATTTCTGTTTCCAAACCATTGTCTCCAGGAAGCACTTCCAGCTCAAGCAAAACTACCCTGGGTAAAGGGGATTCAACTCTCGATAGGCCCCCATTGGCGGCACCCGCAGAACCCAGCAGAGCAGCCTCATGGAATCACAACTCCCATGCTGCCTTGCGGGCATCCAAATGGGATCTCACTACTGGGTACTGGGTACTGGGTACTGGGAAATGACATGAGTATGGAAGGCGGTCACCCACTATCCCTTATGGTTTCCCTAGGAGGATAAGGAATGCTAACCATCTCAGTTAGGACACTAATCCATACCATCCATTATACAGGGCACGTGGCCAGGTAAAGGAATGGGGGTCCAACCCAGCTGGGATGACAGTTCACCCATGTCAATATGTAGGACAGAAGAATGTGCCATCATTTTTCACTTCACTTAAAATGAAATAGAGTAAGTTTTACTTATCGCACAAGATAATGAGCATGAATACGGATTTCGCAATATTCCTGTTTTCGATTGCATTTTTTTATCAACATGAATAGCATGCCAATTTTACAGCAATTAGTGACACAACATGTTCCAATTTAACAGGATATTTCCAAAGAAATCATTTAGGAAATATGACCCAGAAGCCTTACAAAGTTACATTTACTTAACCCAGTTATATCAACATAAGCAGAGCTGAGTAATTTGTATTATTGTACTGCAAGTACACCCTTCTGTAGGGTAATGGAGAGCACAGCAGCAACATCAGGTACAACCTGTAGAGAACATTACTCCATCACAGTCAGGGCTGACCCCAGAAGGATGTGGGCCCCCCTATTATGGCCATATACAGTATACATGAGGGTGGCATGGTGGTGCAGTGGTGGCGCTGCTGCCTCGCAGTTAGGAGAGCTGGGTTCGCTTCCCAGGTCCTCCCTACGTGGAGTCTGCATGTTCTCCCCGTGTCTGCATGGGTTTCCTCCCACAGTCCAAAGACATGCAGCTTAGGTGCATTGGTGATCCTAAATTGTCCCTAGTGTGTGTGTGTGTGTGTGTGTCTTGCGGTGGGCTGGTGTCCTGCCCGGGGTTTGTTCCTGCCTTGCACCCTGTGCTGGCTGGGATTGGCTCCAGCAGACCCCCGTGACCCTGTGTTAGGATATAGCGGGTTGGATAATGACTGACTGACAGTATACATGAGAGTGAGAGATAATACTTATATACAGTGTGCCACTCTTTTCTGTATCACTTACCCATAAAATAACATTTTTTGAATGAAACACAATGTATGATAAAATGCTATTGATATATGAGTTATTAAAGTATGCACATCATTTACACAAAATATGAGGCTAACTGCAGATCTTTTTATTTTTTCAGCTTTACTAACATTTCTCTACAAAGAATTCTCCTCTTACAATATATTCTGATAATTCAAACTTTCTTCTAGTTCCTCTTCAAAAGAAATCAGTCCCAGGATATTCAATCTCCTCACTTTGAGACATACAGTAAGTAAGGTTGCATAATCACAATGAGGAAACCATCAGTATTACTGAAGGTCATGGAAAGCAAGTGAGTAGAAATGAGTCTTTAATCTTGTTTTAAACAGTTCAATTGTTGACGACTCCTTTATATGATGAGGTAAAGAGTTCCACAGGTGAGGTGCAGCAGCTGAAAAAGCCCTGTCTGTCCCCCTTAGTTTTACACTTGGTACGAGGGACAACCAGAGACAGCTGACCAGAAGATCTAAGCACTCTAGATGGCTGGCGTAAGGCACACAATTCAGATAAATAGGCAGGAGCAAGCCCATGTAAAGATTTAAAAACTAGCAGCAAGATTTTAAAATCAATTCAAAAACTGACAGACAGCCAGTGTAAAGAAGCTAATATTGGAGAAACAATCAGACTTTCTTGCCCACAACCAGAAAGCGAGCGGCAGCATTCTGGACCAACAGTAACCTGCGTATCAGGAATTCGTTAATCCCAGAATACAGCGAGTTGCAGTAATCAAGGTGAGAAAAGATAAAAGCATGAGTAGCTTTCTCAAGATCCCTAGAAGATAAAAAAGGCTTGATTTTACCTAAAAGACATCGCTGGAAAAAGCAACTCTTGACTACAGAATTAATCTGTTTCTCAAAAGAGAGGTTACTGTCAAAGATAACACCAAGATTACGGATTTGAGGTCTGCAAAAGACAGAGAAAGAGCCGAGAAGTCCAAGACTAATTTGGGCTTTAGCTGATGGACCCACTATAAGCACCTCCGTTTTATTTTGATTCAGATCAAGAAAATTATTAGCCATCCAGGATCTTAGTTAAAAAAGACAGTTGTGCAGTTGATTCATTGTAGAGTTGCAGACGGGAATATAAACCTGAGTATCATCAGCATAGTAGCACCTGAGTCAGTAATAATAGAGATGTCATTGAATACTTTAAGGAGGTACCACGACAACGCCTAAAGCCAGATTGGTAGATCTCAAATAAATTATTGGAGTTAAGGTGATCAACCAATTGATTATAAATCATTCTTTCTAATATTTTAGCCAGAAATGGCAATTGGGAAAAATCGGGCAAAAATTGGCTAAAACACCAGGATCTAATTCAGCCTTTTTTAGACCGGGACACACCGCAGCATGTTTAAAAAATGAGGGCACATCCTGCTCACTAATAGAGTCACTGATGATGGCTAGTAAAGTGGGCCCAAAACATCAAAGGCTTCAACTAAGAGGCGTGGTGGTGCAATATCAAGAGGACTGAGAGTTGGTTTAATGGTGTCAATAGTACTTTTTAACTGTGAAAGTGAGACAAGATCAAAAGATTCCAAAACAATGCCATGATTAACAGTAGGAAGTTCATTGCCAGTTGGAACAATACCACAGTGAATTATATCAATTTTACAGACAAAGAATGAAAGAAACTCCTCACATGAAAGAACAGTACTATTTATTTATTATTGATGAAGCACTGCACTTTTTGAACACTTATTTTAATAAAAGCACTTGAACACTTTTCACCATTCCCCTTGCTTCATGTGTGTTTTGTCCTCATCTGCCAGGCTCATCTCAGTTACTGTATTGACGCTGTCAGCTTCAAGAGGCCCCCAAAATGGCAGTGGAAGCAAGGAGCCAACCCGCACCGTCACACTGAGATGAGCAGAAAAGCATCTCAGAATGCACAAAGTGTCAAACTGTGAGCCACATGGGCTACAACAGCAGAAAATCACTTTGGGTTCCACTCCTGTCAGCCATCACCAGAATGCTAAGGCTGCTGTGGGCACAGGCTCACCAAAACTGCACAGCTGAAGGAGTGGTCTTATGAATCTCGGTTTCTGTGGAGTCACACGGATGTTAGGGCCAACAGGTTGAATCTATGCACCCAACTTGCCTTGTGCCAACAGGCCAGGCTGCTGGTGGTGATGTAATGGTGTGGGGAATGTTTTCTAGGCCCAATTTGGGCGTGTTAGTACCATCATCGCTTGTATGCAATGGTCTATTTGAGCATTTGTTCCTGACCAGATGAATCCCTTCTTGGCCACAATTTACATCTTCTAATGGCTACTTCAATCGTGATAATGCACCATGACACGAACCATAAGTTGTCCCCAAACGGTTTCATGAACACGACAATGGGTGGCCTTCCCAGTCATCGGATATGAACCCAATAGAACACCACTGGCATGTGGTGGAATGGGAGATTCACAGTATGGATGTGCAGCTGACAAATCTAAAGAAATTCCATGATGCAATCATGTCAACGTGGACATGAATCTCGAAGGAATGTTTCGAACTGAGGCTGATTTCAGAACAAAAGGAGGCCCTTCCCAGTATTAGCATGGTGGTCCTAAGAATTTGCTCAGTGAGTCTATACTTTGTTTGCTTGTGTGGACTGCTGCTATACAGATCATAATAAGATCCTAAAGCTTATAGACACCGCACACTTTCAGGTGTTGGCACACACAGAGTGGCCAAAATGTCAGGTTAGGTTCTTTTTTTGGTAGCACTTACACAAATGCAAAGTGAAATAATTAAGTCAGAACTCATTTGAGAAAGTGTGCCAGTGTGGCCTTCTGCATAATTTACTTAAACCTAGTCATAGTAAAGCAAGATCAGCCTCATGAAGGGCCATTTGCAAGACGGTTTGTGACCTGCTAAGCACATTCTGTGGCCTTGATAGCCGAATCCTTTGACACTCCCTCAGGAGCAGGAAGCCTTGCGTCTGCTGAGAAACCAGAACCACACAATAAATAGGCACTGCTTGGCACTGCTCAAGAGTGATTGATAAGCGCGCCCCGATAAGACTATCAACAGCCATTAGCTGCAGCCTGATACATTCACAGGGCTGCTCGTAAACAGACCCCCGGCTATCAGGCAAGAAGAATTTTGGAGTAGCTCTGCAGGTCGAAGGTCAAAGAGAAATTAACTGAAATGACGCTTTCTCACAGCAGCTGACAAGAGCTCAAAGCTTTCATTTTATCAAAGATTCACTCCTTAGTTCCTTGGAACTGGAATGTCAATAAGGTGAAATAAGAGCGTGAATCTATAATTCCAGTTTCAGTATGAGTTATAATCTCCATAACAACAATTTAGCCCATCAGTCTTTACTTAATGCAGTGCCACTGAATGAAATCTGCACTGCAAAGTTTAGTTTGTATAGCACCTTTTATAATGCCCTACATGCCAGAGCACTGCAGTTTGCTTCGTGGACAAAGACTGGAGTGGAGCACACAATTATCTATCCTTCAAGGGCTTTATAAGATGAGTGCTCTTGGAGGCATTGCATCCCACTCATTGTTCTCCGTGTTGTTCCTTCTATTGTTGTTCCGGTGTATTCTTCACCCCTTTCCCTGTCGTCTGGCCTCTTTTGTGAAGGTGCATCAAAGGTGCCGGAGGGGTCGACCTGTCACACCTGTAATAACTGTGATTTGCTGGCGGCTCCAGGCAGAAGTGAGCAAGCGGTGTTTTGAACAATGACACTCTTCTCTTTCCCTTCTTTCTGTTTTCTCTCTCTTTCATGTAAGAAGGCATTCATTAAAGATGATGCCACACTTCCCCACAAACAAAGACATCCGGTTATATTTTATCCTTGAATCACGGTGTTTGTCGACAGGTTTTGATCTGTAGTAAGATATGAAGTTTTTTTCTACCTCATAGTTCTCACGGTTCCCAGCTGCAGGCTGATCCAGATGGGACTTTTCTCACTCTCTGGGAATAAACCTCATTAGAGGAGCCAGCTCAGCAGTGCAACACCCACCACCATTATGAGTCCAAATAAATCTCACCATCATAGCACAATGCCAGGGCACCTCAACTGCTCCCTAACTCCTTATTAGTCTGCATCACTTCTTCATGCAGGCCCACTGATGCTCCTGAATGACCTGCTTGTCTCTCCTGCACAATATGATGGATTGATCACATCACCTTTATTCGGCTGTGCCTCATTCTAATTGGCATTCTCTGCTGTTCTCTGGTTCTATCCTGCTGTAGATAACTGTTCTTCTAGTCTTCGCTTTCTTTTATAAAGCAGTTTGAGCTACTTTTTTGTGTGAAAGTCTCATCTCATCGCCTCTTCCCACCCTCTTGTCCTGGTGAGGGCCACAGTGATGTATGAAAATGTGTTGTAGAACTAAAAGTTGTTGCATTTTTCAGTATATCTTCATAGCTAGCCAATCAATCAAATTACAGTAGTGCCTCATAGTTCAAGTCTAACTTCAAACATTCCAGAGTTCTAACCCTAAATTCAAGAGAAATTCAGAGTTCGAACAATGCTTCTACATTCAAACTGTGTGCGCAGTGAAAAAGTGCAGCAACAAATGGCATTTACACAGTGAGCATAAATGCGATCTGTTGTGCGCCCAAGTCATCTCTCTCACTCTCGTTGTGAAAACAACTCTTGCATTACGCTTGTGTGTTGGCACTGCTTTTTTCGCTTTATTTTTGGTGTGTTTGTTTATATATATATATATTGAAATAGTTTACTGTCAAATAATGCAAAGAGTACGCGACACGTGTTTCGCCCACACAGACTACGAATGCAATGAATATATATATATATATATACACAGTGGAACCTCGGGTCACGAACGTCTCAGAACACGTACAAATCGGGTCACAACCAAAACGTTCGCCAAACTTTTGCATCTGTTCACGACCACATACTCGGGTGACGAACAAGCCAGTTTCCCTTCTGGTTCATATGCGCTGATGATCTCTGCACATGTTCAGTCTCTCCCTGTACATTGTTCTCGGTCAGACGTGCATGCATTCGCTGTGAACTCTTTGTGCTCTATTTCGTGTGTTTTTGCATTAATTTTGCAATTAACCATGGCCTCTAAACAAGTGAAGAGTGGTAGTGTTGGTGAGAAGAAAGGTTCGAAGAAAATTGAAATCGAATTAAAAAAAGAAATTATTGAAAAGTATGAGCGTGGCGTTCATGTTACTGATCTTGCCGCAGAGTACAAGAAGTCAAAATCTATGATTTCGACTATTCTAAAGCAGAAAGAGGCCATTAAAGCAGCTGATGTTGCAAAAGGAGTTACAGTGTTAACCAAGCAGAGGCCTCAAGTGCTGGAAGAGGTGGAAAAACTGTTGCTAGTGTGGTTGAACAAGAAGCAACTTGCAGGGGATAGTGTAAGCGAGGCGATGTTATGTGAGAAAGCCAGGAAGATTCATGGCGATTTGCTGCAAAACTATCCTTCTACGAGTGGCTAGTTCTTCCTCCTCACTTCCTTCATGCCAGAACTCGACTCATGCAAGATTAGTTTTCTTGGTTGTTTATGGTTAGTTTTGTATAAATTAAGGATTTTTCAAATTTTCATTTTTCCCCTGTGCTTAAAACTCTTTAAAAAAAAGTGTTTACAGCGAGCGGTTCGTAAGGCTGTAGCGTGAACTTGCAATGTTAGTTTTCTCTGTTCAAGGTTTTCTCAGTGTTATTCGATGTTTTTACATTTAGTTTACTATTACACTGTGCATTCTATGGTATAATTAACTATTTTGTGCTTAAAAATCTTTAAAAAATATATATTTACATACAGTTCGTACGGTCCAGAATGGATTAATTGTATTTACATACAGTCTTATGGGGGAAATTAGTTCGGGTCACGACCAAATCGGGTTGCGACCAGAGTTTTGGAATGAATTACGGTCGTGACCCGAGGTTCCACTGTATATAAAACCCCTATCTATTAACCATGGCATCTGAGAAGAGTGTGGAAGCAACGAAGCTGTAGTATCAACGATTGAGGTGAAAAAGGAATTTATCATGAAGCATGAAAGCAATACACATGTGGTGGATTTGGCGGCCATGTTTAAGATACCGAAGTAGAAGAGAGAGAGAGAGAACACCAGAAGCACAGTTATTTGGTGAGTTTATGGAAGGTGACTTCTCTTCCAAGTAGTAACCTTTCTCTTCCTCTCCAATAACCACACGGGACATCAGCACTCCTCACTAAGGTGCAGTAAATACAATTTTCATGCATTTTATTATACAATACAATTGTAACAGAATACCATTTAATTTTGTATAGCCTAAAGTCACACAAGGAGTGCCGTAATGGGCTTTAACAGCCCCTGCCTTTTGACAGGGCACCCCCCACACCCCCCCCCCCCCCCCCAGCCTTGACTCTCTGAGAAGACAGGGAAAAACTCCCCCCCCAAAACAAAATGGAAGAAACCTTGGGAAAGGCAGTTCAAAGAGAGGCCTTTTTCCAGGTAGGTTGGGAGTGCAGTGAGTGTCAAAAAGAAGGGGGTCAATACAATACAATACAATACACAGAACAGAACACAAGTAATCCTCAATACAATACAATAGTAAAATAAAAATATTACAAGTACAGGGCAGAATTTAACAGTAGATGACATCCCATAACAGGATTTGGATTTGTTTAGAGTCCTGGAGACCTCAGCCATCAAGCTGCCTCCCCCTATTGGCCATTCCACAGCTAAGTCAGTGCTGGGCCAACCAATCCGATGAAAGGACCCCTCTACCTGATGATTCCTGCGATCCTCCATCAGAGATGACTTTACCTTAGGCAGGTAGAACAACATGGCAGGTGGGCAGCAGCGCCAAGTGCCACATTTGAGTACAGAGAAGAGAAACAGAATAGGTAAGGGTTAAACAGTACAGTATTTACATATTTTATTTATTGTTTCCATGTTTTAATTTATTATTTAAAGCATTTAATTGTGTTATTTGTACCTTAAATTGGGTGTATTTGCTGTTTAGGTTTATCAAAAAATAGGTATTGTTTAGGGTCTGGGAATGGATTCATTCACTTTCCATTATTTCTAATTGGGAAAACTGATTTGGACTTTGAACAATTCAGAGATCGAATGGCTTCCTGAAATAAATTAAATTTGAAGTATGAGGCACAACTCTAGTTGTATTCTTCCAGTGTCCCTGTCCCCCAAAGACTTATATCTAACATTCCGTCAACCTCTTAGCTAACTTGGATTGACCTTCCTAGCAGTCCAAGTGAAGAAAGAATTACAGAAACTCAGGCAATGCAAAGCTGCCAGACCTGATGGTGTTAAGTTGATGGTACTGAAAGGGTGTGCTGGGTAAGTGTGTAGTTATTCAGAGTACCTTCAATCTCCATTTGATCCTACAATGGGTCCCAGCTGTATGGGAGACATCTTGTGTGGTCCCAGTCCCAAAGATAGTGTAGCAAAAAGTCCTAAATGACAATCAACTGGTGGCTTTGACTTCAACACATTATGAAGATCTTGGAAAGGCTAATATTGGCTCACTTGTGACCCCTGAAGATATTGTTTTTTTATTTTGACTTCACAAGGCCAAGTAACACCACACAGCCCAAAGTGCTGGAGAAGAAGCTCCTACCAATGAGATCTGATGTTACCACAGTGTTCTAGATAATGACCTACCTAACTGGTAGACCACAGTTTAAGCCGCTTCAGAACTGTGTATCAGACGTGGTCACAAATAGCACAGGGGATCCTCAAGGAACTGAACTTGCTCCCTTCTTATTCATTATGTGTGTTAATTATCTGCTGCAAGAATCACAAGAATGTCTGTGTTTAAGAAACAAGTCCACTTTATTTAGTCACCTACCAACACTGTTGTCTTCCTTTATTAAACACTTCTGCCCCAAGTGCTCCTTGAAGTTGTAGCTCACATAACATCACACCCTGAACATATCAGACTTTAGATACAATACTGAATCATGCCGAGAAGATCATCGGAATCTCTCTTCCCTTCTTCTTCTTATTTCGGCTGTTAGGGGTTGCCACAGCGGATCGTCTTCTTCCACATCTTTCTGTCCTCTGCATCTTGTTCTGTTACACCCATCACCTGCATGTCCTCTCTCACCACATCTATAAACCTTCTCTTAGGCCTTCCTCTTTTCCTCTTCCCTGGCAGCTCTATCCTTAGCATCCTTCTCCCAATATACCCGGCATCTCTCCTCTGCACATGTCCAAACCAATGCAATCTCACCTCTCTGACTTTGTCTCCCAACTGTCCAACTTGAGCTGACCCTCTAATGTCTTCATTTCTAATCCTGTCCATCTTTGTCACACCCAGTGCAAATCTTAGCATCTTTAACTCTGCTACCTCCAGCTCTGTCTCCTGCCGCAAAGTCACCAGCATTGTGGGGGACCCGATGCACCCCTCACATAAACTATTAACTCTCCTGCTGTCTGGAAAAACATACCGAAGTATTCAGGCCTTCACGACCAGAATGTGTAATAGTTTCTACCCTCAAGCCATAAGACTTGTAAACACTCAGGGACATGACTGATAACACATACACACATTCCCACTCGACTAGATCATGTCTTTATATTTATTATTTTATTTTTTATCATACTGTACTTTCTTCCTACTTCCAGTGTCATGTTTACATCTGTTCCTTCTATTAAGATACAGTATTGTCACATTTTTGGCTCAACCTCAAATCAAATCAAATCAAAATCTTTATTGTCATTGTAGCAATGAGACATTGTACAACAAAATTTTTAGGTGCAATTTTCCAGTGCAGAAAAAATAAAATAAAAATAAAACCAAAACATAATTACTCAAGTTACAACTAAAATAAGGGAATAAAATAAGTATCCAAAATTGTCCATAACAGCAGAACAATGTTTTCCACTCATACATACATACTGTACATACATAATTATATTGCACTTGTCCCTTATCTAATGTTAACTTAGAATGAAGGTGCACTCGGTCAGATTGACCACTTAGCAGTATTCAGCATGGTGATGGCTGAAGGATAGAAATTGTTTCTCAGTCTATTTGTTGTAGTCTTTATGGATCTGAAACGTCTGCCTGAAGGCAAGTGTTCAAACAATGCATGTCCTGGGTGTGATGGGTCCTGAAGAATTTTCTTGACGTTCCTGAGACAACAGGAACTATGTAGTTCTTCTAGTGAGGGGAGAGGACAGCCGACTATCCGCTGGGCGACCTTAATGACCCTATGGAGCTCTTTCTTCTGTGCTACTGTGTAGCTGGAGAACCATGCACAGAGATAGTAGACCAGGATGCTCTCTACTGTTCAGCGGTAAAAGGACCCCAGCAGTTTCTCAGGGATGTTGTTCTTTCTGAGCACCCTCAGGAAGTAGAGTCTCTTTTGGGCCTTCTTCACTACCTCAGCAGTGTGTGTTCCCCAGGTCAAGTCCTCCCTAATGGTGACTCCCAAGAAGGGGAAGTCTGAGACCCTCTCCACACAGTCCCCATTGATGATGAGTGGCTGGATGTTGACTGCCTTCTTCCTGAAGTCCACGATGAGTTCCTTGGTGTTGGCTGTATTTAGGAGCAAGTTGTTATTCCTACACCACGTTGTCAGCCGCTCCACTTCATCCCTGTAGGCGGACTCATCCCCCCCAGAGATGAGCCCTACTACCGTGGTATCATCAGCGAACTTAACAATGGTGTTACTGTAGTGGGCAGAAATGCAATCATGAGTGTAGAGGGTATAGAGCAGGGGGCTCAGCACACAGCCCTGTGGGGAGCCAGTGCTGAGGCTGATGGGTGTGGAGAGGTAGGGGCCCACTCTAACCCTCTGAGTGCGATCATTCAGGAAGTCCTTGATCCAAAGTAATACTAGCACACACATGCACACTAAACACTGAAATGAAGAGCACTGAGCCGTTGCGTCTGTGTGCGCCGCCATCCTTTTCTCCTGCTACTTTTTGTACCTCTAGATATCATAAATGTGTACTGGTGGGCGCTGTACTGTCTTCATTTGTAGCACTGTCTGTCTCTGCACTGTCCTGCAATGTTTGCACAAACGTACAGACATGCACTTTATGTTAAAATGTATAGTTTTGTCTGTAGTCCTGTGTTCTATGTAGCACTGTGACCCCGGAGGAACGTTGCTTCATTTCACTGTGTACTGTACTAACTGTATATGGTTGAAATGACAATAAAAAGCTACTACTACTAAACAGTTATAGTTGAGAGTATCAGCGGTGGGCCTTAGAATGAATACATGGCTCTCAAGAAGGACTTTGTGGAATGGTGTAGACAGAACCACCTGCAGCTCAAAATCGATTAGGCAAAGAAAATAATTGCAGATTTCAGAAGGGTCCAGATCACATTGCCTCCCTGGTTCACATTAATTGTCAAGGTGTGGAAGGGGTGCATCTGACCGACAGGCTTGTGTGGCGCATGAACACTGGAGTCTGTATACATGAAGGGTCAGAGTCGCCACGATTTCCTAAGGAGACTGAGGTCCTTTGATGTATGCTGGCCACTCTTACACGTTTTGTACCAATCTGAGGTGGCCAGTGCATTTATCTATGATATAGTGTGCTGGGGCAATAGCATTAGTAAAGACTCAAT
This sequence comes from Erpetoichthys calabaricus, assembly GCF_900747795.2. Lineage (NCBI taxonomy): Eukaryota > Metazoa > Chordata > Cladistia > Polypteriformes > Polypteridae > Erpetoichthys > Erpetoichthys calabaricus. The sequence goes on from NC_041395.2 coordinate 322,226,681, forward strand.
AAACGAACAAAATAAACTGATTAAAAAAAGATGGTTCAATCTTAGGAGTCAGGCTTGACGTAGTGGAGTATGTGGTAGAAGAGACGTCACTCATGAAGCTGCTCACAGCCATGGACAATGACTCTCACCCTCTGTATGAGGTTTGGGCTAAACAGAGGAGCACTTCAGTAAACCGACTGAGACAACTGTGTTACTCCAATGAGGACCACGTGAGGTCACTTCTGCCCTCAGCTATTGTGCTCTTAAATGAGCAAAGGCTGAATGTTACTGGGCCGCTCAAGCAGACATCTTAACAGATAATGGAGCTACAGTATGTGCCAAAGTACTGTACCAGTGACTGATAAAAGCATGAGCCATTCCTACCATTTAACACTCAGTAAACACCTACACTTTGTTAATTTTCTTATAGATAATTCTTGTTATATGTGTTTTTGTATCTTGTTAACATACTTAAGATTATGATAATTATTTTTGTATGTAAATTTTTGCCTTTTTATTTCTGCTGCTGTAACCCTATTTTTAGGGGGGATTAATAAAGTATCTATCTATCTATCTATCTATCTATCTATCTATCTATCTATCTATCTATCTATCTATCTATTTTATAGTGCCTTTTCTATCTATCTATTTATTTTATAGTGCCTTTCCTATCTATCTATCTATCTATCTATCTATCTATCTATCTATCTATCTATCTATCTATCTATCTATCTATCTATCTATCTATCTATTGGAGACCTCTTTGTGTAGTGAAAACTGACACTTTTATCCAAAACAACTTACAAAAGAGGTCAACATAATCAAGTAATAATCTGGTTTCAATTGCAGGACAAGATTACAAAATTGACCGTCATAAGCGTAGAGCTCAGAACAAAATGCAAGCTCATTACTGTTCCTTAGCATACAAGCACCTATCAAGGCCATTATCAGTTTGACAGATATTCACAGAGCAAGAGAGTCTTCAAACGCATCTTAAACTCACTACAGAAGTCAGCATTTCAAATGGAGGTGGGCAGCTCATTCCACCAGCTAGGAGCTGCACATGAATAGTGTCTGGTTTGAGATTTGATGCCTTACAGAGGTGACATCACCAGATGCTGATCATCAGCAGACCTGAGTGGGTGATAAGGAGCAAAGAACAACACAAGTTATATATGGGTTGCTGGCCCATTGACTACTCTGTAAGCAGGCATTATGGCTTTGAAATGAATACATGTAGTGATCTGAAAAGAGAAGGAAAATGTGCCCACCACATCTTCAGACTGTCAATGGAAAGATTCAACAATTTATCTTACTCATTTAATCCAGTTCAGGGTGAGAAGAGTTTCAGGCACAAGGTGGGTGCACACCCAGGCTGAGACAAGTTAGGATCTCCAGTTATCCCAGCGCTCCTATCTGTGGCATGTGTGAGGAAAAATTGAAAATATACAGAATCCCAAGGAAAACCCTGCAAATGCCACTCATTCTGTGTTCATCCTCCCTACCAATTGTGTCCTTATGTTAACTATGAGTCCTGTCTTATCCTTCCAAATTTTGCACTTACTTGTTAGAGGACAGGCCTCACATCTATCAAGACTAATTCATTCAGAACAAATCTTGCTATCACTATGTGCCTGCTGTGATCTGATGAACTGAATGTTTAAATTTGTAGTATGGATGACTCCGGAAAGTCAGTTCATCACACCAATTTCTCAGGAATTAAATATAAATAATGGAATAATAATCATAATATAAAAATAATGGAAATATCAAGATTGTTAACCCTGTGCCTAATGCTGCTGAGATATACTCTGAGAACCTCCTTCAACTTGTATTGGAATAAATGAGATCAGAAAATACATGAATAAATCAGTGAGAGATGGAATGAAGATCACAGAGTCACATCATCCTGAAATAAGTGCAGAAATTCAGTTTGAAGCTAAAAACAATTCCACAGTTCCACTGGAGGTCATGAGGAACATGCTGATGGGGGTGTCTGCTCCTCATACTCAGCCACGTGTGTCAGTGTCCAGACTCCCGGGTCGTCTATTTAATAATTCAACATCAGAGTAATGAGACCTCCTCTGTGAACTACATGCTGACATAATAACTTAAAGACTGGCAGGTGCCCACCTCAGTGACCCCAAGGCCTCCGGCTCACTGAGAGCAGAGGTTGCATATAAAAGCCTCCTAGAATGGCCCAGGGCCGAGTTTGACAGCTGCAGAGGTATGGGGGCCAACAAACCTGCAGGACCCTGACCTCCCAATAAAAGCAGAAGCGCCTGTTAAGGAATTAAGCTGATTGACCCTCTGGTTATCTTGATGTCCATCAGGGGAGAGAGACCCTTGTAGCACTATGTCCTTTAATATCTGAACCATGTCTTGCTCACCACTTTTAAAAAATATATATATACAGTAGATTCAGAAAGTATTCAGACCCCCTCACTTTCTGCACACCTCATTGTGTTACAGATTTTATTTGAAATTAGCTGTGAGTTGAAATTAAAAATAATCAAGGTAGACTTCATGTTTTTTTTTAATTTGATACAGGGGTTCTCCATTTGGTCAGGAATAACAATATACATTTGATTCCTGTCCCTCTTGGTGGCCTTTTCCTTCTCGGATAGAGCCACCCATTTTCACCAGTTTCTTTCGATGACACTCTGACACTTCCTTTTCGCACTGACCACTCTGACAGTCAAAGTGTTTTGCTGGGAAAATGCACTGGTGGTCACCACTACATTGGCCCGGTTTAGTGACTCTAGCCTAGTCATGTCAAGGCTTTGGTTTCCTGACGTGCACGAGAATTGTTATTTTCTTATTATCATTATTTTTGCTTAACCCACCACACAAATTTATCAATTATTAGCATTAAAATTATAAACCTTGTACATGTAGCCTGAGCGGGTGCTAGAGAGTTACTATCACGTTGCTGCTTCCAGTGTATAACATCAGACAACAGAAAAATCATAAATAATAATAATAATTAAATACATTTAAATAGTGCCTTTCTTGTTATTCACCGTGCTTTAAATAGAAGGACACCACTTCAACTACCACCAATGTTCAGCACCCATCTGGATTATGCGACGGCAGCCATTTTTGTGCCAGTGTGCTCACCACACATTAGCTATTAGATGTTGAAGTGGTGAGAGAGAGAGCCAATTAGGATGAGTAAGGTGCCAGAATGACTAGGCCATGGTGGGCAATTTAGCCAGGACATCAGGATACATCTTACTCTTTTCGAAAGATGCAGGTCAGGTTGGGGAGCATGCACTGAAACAGTGCATTGCTAAACCCAACCCATGATGAAACACCTCAGGATTCCAGTTGGCATCCTCCCAGGCAGACACGCAGTCAAGTCCCACAATCCTGAAATGACCCTCTATCTGCTGCAGCCAGATGTTATGTGGGTGTCCCTTGGCCTGGTCCAGCTGCTCGGGTTCTCAGTAGTGAGGATCCTGAGGGCTGGATCACACTCAGGGATTTGCACCACACGGTCTTAATCTTGATCTTAATTTCATTTGTTCAAAAAAAAAAAACGTGCAAAAACTGGACTGTTTCTTTTTTAATGTTTTCTGGCAAAGTCTAATCTATCCTTCCTATGCTTGAGGTTCACCTGCAGTTTGCATCTTATGGTAAATCTTTGTGTAGACCTTGTCAATGATAGGCCTACCTCCCGGAGAGTGTTCTTGGTTTGGCTAAATGTTGTGAAGGGGTTCGTCTTGACCAAGAACAGAATTCTACAATCATTCAGCACACTTGTCTTTCATGGTTGTCCAGTCCTTCTGGTGTTGCTGAGCTCACCGGTGCGTTCCTTCTCTTTAAGAATGTACCAGATGGTTGATTTAACCACTCCTGGGGCCTCATGTATAAACGGTGCGTACGCACAAAAATGTTGCGTACTCCCGTTTCCATGCTCACATCGCGATGTATAAAACCTTACTTGGGTAAAGCCACGCACATTTTCACACCAGCTTAGTCCTTAGCATACGCAAGTTCTCTGCTCGGTTTTGCAAACTGGAGGTACTCAGCGTCAAAGCAGTGCTTTTGTTCCTGTGTGGTTTCCCTTTCTTTTATAGAGCCACATCCCTGACGCGGCTTTATCAAATACACTGAAATTAACCGCATATTGTTTATTAGTTTAAGGCATCTGATTGTAATTAAACTGTAACAATATAATGGTCCATGGAATAGCCAAACTTTTCTAAATACCATAGCTGCTTTAGCGTTGTTGCTCTCAAGTATTTTAACCCACTGTATCTGAGTATGGAATCACAGCTCTACAGCAGCTGATTGGAAAGAAATTATCGGTATGCAGCATCAAGCACATACTTCCTATTTGAACTGCTTTCATACGACAAACGCTTCCGAGACTTTCCTGTGTGGACCTTGCGGTTCAGAAATAATTTCATCCCAAGAGCTATTAATGCACTCAATCAGTCCATCAAGTGCTCCTTGTAGGACTGTTTGTACTTATAAGTACAATCACCTCACTGTAAACTTGTGATGCAGTTATAATATTGTACAACCTGAGCCACTTTATAAAGCGCGTATTTACATATGATGACAAAATCATTTTTAAGATGAAATGCAGCAAAATATGTTTATTACATTATACAGATAAAATTTTAACATTATTTAAATAATCTCTATTGTTAATAATTAAATATGTGAGGACACAGTGGCACAGCGCTAGCTAGTTCACGGATTGTTCCTGCCTCGCGTTGTATTCTTGCTGTGGCTGGAGCGACACTGGAAGGATAGATGGATAGAATAATTAAACATGTACTATGAAGATATTTCAATGTTTCTGAAAAGTTCTGAAGAATCGCCGTTCTCAGCTTACAGATGGCTTAACGTCTATTACAGAGCTGATTGTGTGGCAATTGGGTATTTGGAGAAACAAAAGGAAGGACAGGAATTGGGGGTTAGTACGTTTGAAAGAGACAATACTGCTGCAATAAATTATTTCATCAAAGGTCGCGCATGGCGCAGCAAGCATCTTGCAGGAGGCAGGCACAGTCTCTGGACAGGGCGCCAGCTCGTTACTATCACTGTGCCACCGTGTTCCCATGTTTAATAACATGCTTTAACTCCTATCATCATGAAAATGATATCAAGTATACATCTCAGTATTTAAATTATTCAGAGAGCTCTAATATCATGAATGTAATGGATTCTGTGTCCAGTCGGAGGAAGAGAAAAGCCCATTTAAGAAGCACGTAGTGATTCACACACATAGAGCACATAGAAGAACACATACAAAACAAAGCATTTAACGCGCTACTTTAGTTACAATGGGATTTGAGAAACTAGTAAAATAAACGATGTATAAAAATGTCTGTCATTCCTAAACTGCTCATACTGCATTTCTGTTAAACCCTTTGAATAAATCCTGAAATCCTACACTTGAATCAAGTAATTATTTCATCATTTCATGGCATTTCATGGCATACAGAGCCAAATATATAAAAGTTGGACCACTGTCCAAATACTTATGGACCTGACTGTATATGCATGTGTGTCCTGTGATAGAATGGCATCCCATCCAGGGTTTGTTCTCATCTTGTGCACAAAATCCTAGCCATATACACCAGTGAGAAGGAACAAGATTTAGTGGATTGGGAAATGGATGAATAGTTTATGTTACATGTGATGACTGAGTTTAGAATAAGGAAAAAAGTGAAAGATCCATATGAGATTTGAAGGTTGCTAACGTCCTATTCCCCATCACACTACTTGTTATTTTATTCCATGTGTCTGTGGTTCTTTGCATGAAGAAAAATGTTCTAACATTTTGGGAAAAAGTACATTTAGTTTCAAACTCTGTCACGTTGTTCCTGTTGTAGAACTCATTTTAAAATAACACCATGGAATAATTTATTCCCTTCATAATTTTAAACTATTCAGAGATGTCAATGCTATGTAACAGGTAGCTCCTATACGTGGAAAAGTATTTCCTCAACATGGGACTTTTATTTGTATATTCCCATATTTTTATACAGGCTGCCATTCTATTGCATTTTTTCTCTTTTATTATTAATCAACTGAAAGCATTACTTCAATAGAAGATGCTGACACTTTTAACATGTACACTATACCATTCCTGGTGGTGCACCTTCTGAAAGAATTGTACTTCTGATTAACTTTTCTTCTTCCTTTTCATGACATTCACGCTAGTCACACTGTGATGTCAGTAGTAATATCAGAAAGAAACTGTCAAATAAAGGATTGATGACCTTAAACCCCGCCCCAAATTATGATTTATGAAACATGATGTGCGAAAATATGCTTTATGAATTATGAAATATTATGTATGAAATTAAGTCCCATCCCGAAAATATCCATCCATCCATTTTCCAACCCGCTGAATCCAAACACAGTGTCACGGGGGTCTGCTGGAGCCAATCCCAGCCAACACAGGGCACAAGGCAGGGAACCAATCCCGGGCAGGGTGCCAACCCACCGCAGGACACACACAAACACACCCACACACCAAGCACACACTCGGGCCAATTTAGAATTGCTAATCCACCTAACCTGCATGTCTTTGGACTGTGGGAGGAAACATCCCGAAAATATGAATTATTAAATTTACCCCACCCCAAATTATAAATTATGAAATGTATACCCTCACCACCAAATTATGAATTGTGATACTTATGCCCCCCCACCCTGACATGTAATGTCATTGTATAAACGCCAATAGTAATATCAGTACTGATGTCCTCATTTTGCCTGTCTGATGTAACCAAACACCTTTAACTACTGTTCTGTATCCAAGTCCTGTGATGTGTCATTGCCCTCTGCTGGTAAGATTCTGCAATCGTAACTCGTACATGCAAGAATTTCACTCCCTAGGTCAAGGGTGGCAAACTCCAATCCTGGAGTGCCGCAGTGGCTGCAGGTTTTCATTTTAATCCTTTTCATAATCACATGTTCAGTTTTCACTGCTAATTAACTTCTTTTTCTCTTCATTTTAATAGCCATGTTTTTAAGGATTCAGTGCTCTGAATTAATTATTTTCTTCATTAAATGACAGCCAAACAGAAATCAAATGTGAAACAAGATGACCAGCTAAATTGGGGCTTCAAACTCCAACTAATTTCACTCCAACCAGTTTCTTAATGAGAAGCCAATTCTTGCTGTTAATTAAACTCGTTATTTGATTCCATGGCTTGTTGCTGCTCTCATTCTGACACAGCAGACATTTCCAAAACTGTTGATTTTCTGCTTTTTCTAAGAACATTGTCAAAATGTTTTGGGGACCTGAGAGATCAACCTTACTGAGACCTTCACCTTTCTTTATTTTCAGATATTGTGTGATGGGCACGGGTGAGCTGGCCATGTGGCACCTTGTTTTGTGTCTCATTATTGTTTGGCAGCTAATTAAAGAAAAAGAAACAACTAAGAGGCCAGTTAATTAAAATTAAGGCAAAAGAAGTTAATTAGCAACAAAAACTAATGAAGAAGATGGTTAGAATGAAAACCTGCAGCCACTGCGGCACTCCAGGACTGGAGTTTGCCACCCCTGCCCTAGGTCTTTGTGTGGGTTGAAGTTTATTCTTTCGATGTTATGGATTAGTGGGAATGCGTAAGTGTCTCATTCAGAAAATTCTCCAGACCACTTTTGATTAATCTTAACAAAAAACAGAAAATGATGGATTCCTTATGTATTAGATCCCCTTAACCCATATTTAATATCCGCACCTTAATCAAACCTTTTCCTGCCACCTCCCAAAGATGGACATGTAGAGTAGATGGTGACCCTCCATTAGCCTGATGTAATGTTGATTCCTGCCTTGCACCCAATGCTGCCAATGTGCATCATACTGTGACCCTGTATAGATATGAGTGAATTAGAAAATGAATTTGTGATGGATCACTATGTCAGACAAAAGGAGTTTGAAGCACAAAGCTCCTTTATAATCTCATTGAGTCTTCTATGACTTGGTTTCTTGGTAATCCCCACATCATCTGTGGTCGAGACTTGAGGTTAACACCAGTGAAAACTCACATTTGTTTTGCTACTTTCTCATGGATCCGAGATTTGTGAAGCCCTCACATAGTTGTCTTCTGCACTGCTTTCTCCCATCTCCATCTCAAGACAACTGTAGTTCCTTTAGAACTACTATAGACTTTTTGGTGGCTTGCTGAATTATTTGCCTTTTAACTAGCACATTGTGATGCCCTTTATTTAGTGGTATATTTTGGTGGAAGTTTTGATAATAGAGGACATCAGGAAGGGGCACATACTCTTTACACAGCACTTCATCACAAGCTGTTTTCATTCTCCATCAAAAAGACATTCAATTGGGGTGACTGGTAAATTTAAAGTTGGCCTTGTGTGAGTGGATGTGATTGAATGGCATCACCATTTAGCATCCAATGACAGCTAGGATTATGTAACACAATATGAACAAGTCCAAGGGAGAGATCCTTTCCTCACATCAGCATCCATAATTTCACTAAAAAATTTCCTGCTGAATCCATCCACCATATTCTAGCAGCTTGTGTTTAACAACAAAGTCACCTCAGTTGTGTTACTTGTCATAAACCAGCCATGGGGACCGTCATCTTACAGGTACCGTGGAGCTGACTAAGACCATGGGTATAGTGAGAGATACAAAAAGAAATCCAACAACGGCACAATAAAGGCAGATAAAGTTAAAAAAGAAAATTGGTTTCATTCCACCACAAGTTCATTTCATAAGAATAGTAATTTAAAGTGAAGAACATACACAGTGAATAGAAAAATGATTGCAATCAAAAATACACTCAAGTCCCATGAATGCACACAAGCGGGTATCACAAAATCAAAACCACGCATTTAATTAACCCACACTGTGTCACTCTCAAAAATAAATAGTTTTTCTCGGACCCAGTTATAAAAACAAAAAGTAGGGTAAAATTAGCAGTCGTACGATAAAAGGGAAAACAAATTGCATACGTCAGCCCCATATCTATGTTAATAAAACTCCTTCCTAACAATCAGCAGCTTAACACAGGAGTATCTTTACAACTCCGATTTGTAACCAATCACTGAGCCACCACACTGCTAATCTTCTAGCTGCCTCTGCCCTCACTAAGCACTGGTAAGTAGATCGAGAAGGTCCGAGGTATTGCGGTCTGCAGCTTCACTCTGTTGGGTAGATCGATCGACTTCTACTTTTTTTTTTTTTTAATTTTTATTCACAATTATATAAGCACAAAATTACAAACACAATTATCACAACTGAACTTAGACTGGAGATACATAGGCTACGCATTGCGTATACAATACAAATTACCTTTACCTTGTGCCCCGCGCTGTTTATACTGAGGCTTCAATTATTTCCTTTGCATATCCGAACTAGACACCCAAGCTCAACCATCTGCTAAGGGGAAATCTGACCACCTCCTTAATATTTTTTTCCACTTGTACACACAATCCAGCGACCCGTAATGACTAAACAAAAAAACACACTAATATTTAATTTAGATTAATCAAACTAAATAAGCATTAAACAAACTTTAAATGAAAGCGAACCTTCCTGAAGTTATTTCTACCCCCGTACAATCAATGTGGACCCGTCCGTCAGCCTGCGAACGCCTGGCTCCAATATTAAAATCCACAGTTCTCTCGCACGCGCACAGGAGGAGTTGTGCTAGTGGATCAAAGGCTGGAACCCACCACCCAGCTCTGGCCACAGATTCTTAATTGGATTGAGATCTGGACTCTGATTCGGCCACAGTTATTTTTAAGCCTGGTGTCAAAGTTGTATACTTTTGGCTTTGTACTTGAAGTCATTGTCTTGCTGCAATACAGTTTGTCTTCCAATGTCCAGGTTTCATCCTGCAGACTGCCTCAGGTTGTCCTCCGAGATTTCCGCATATTTTGCTGTGTTCATTTCACCCGCACAGGCTTTCCAGGGCAAGCTGCAGAGAAGCATCTGCACAGAATGATGCTGTCACCATTACACTTCTTGTTGGGGATGATGTGTTTTTGGCATTTAGTCTGAAGGTGAACAGGCTCGATATTTGGTCTCGTCAGACTACACAGCCTTCTTATAAACTCATTGCAAATTCTTCCTGAGATGTTGCGTATATTTTTTTTAACATTGGCTTTCTCTTTGCCACTCTCCAATAAACCTGCAAATGGTGAAGTACTCGGGCAACAGTTGTCTGCACGGTCTCATCCACTGTAGCTTGTCACCCCTCCAAAGTTCTCATAGGTCTTTTGGTGGTCTTCCTCACTGGCCTTCTTCATGCATAATCACTCAGTTTTTGTGGACAGTGTGCTCTAGGTAGATTTACAGCTGTGCCATACTCTTTCCATTTCTTCATGATTAATTTAACTGGTGCAATGGAACCAGGGCACCAGTTAACCTCAACACGATCACATGAACACAGTCCTGGGTTCAAATAATGGATGGGTTATAAACCAAAATTACTTTCAAAAGTGACAAAGCACAAGTAATCTGTCTTGCAATCTCAATTCTCTTTTCTCTCCACCACACCACACTGCCCTCCTCCAATCGAGTGTTGCCTTCCTTCCTCCCAGCTCTAACTCGCCTGGATAAGGGAATGTGGTCCCATTTATTGTTGACCCAGTGCCAGGGCTAGTGCATGATGGAAGCACTTCCCGGTCATATGGAAGTCCCCTAAATTGGGGACTACATCTTCCTACAGCGCCCCCTTGCAGCACCCACTGACCCCAGTAGGGCTGTGCTGCCAGACTACAATTCCCAGGATTCCCTGCTGGTTCCCACATGGGCACCTATATGGAGGGCTGCTGCCATCTAACGCCAGGGGGGAATAAACACCCCTCAGAGACAGTCCTTCCCCCCCCCCCCCCCCCCCTTTTTTTTTTTTCTTTTCTCAGCCAGGGAAGATCGTCGAAACATACAATCATATGAAAAAGTTTGGGAACCCTCTTAATTCTTTGGACTTTTGTTTATCATTGGCTGAGTTTTCACAGTAGCAACTTCTGTTTAATATCTGACATGCCTTATGGAGACAGTAGTATTTCAGCAGTGACATTAAGTTTATTGGATTAACAGAAAATATGCAATATGCATTATAACAAAATTAGACAGGTGCATAAATTTGGGCACCCCAACAGAGATATGACATCAATATTTAGTTGAGCCTCCTTTTGCAAATATAACAGCCTCTAGACGCTGTCCTCCTATAGTCTTTGATGAGTGTCTGGATTCTGGATGGAGGTATTGTTGACCATTCTTCATACAAAATCTCTCCAATTCAGTTAAATTTGATGGCTGCCAAGCATGGACAGCCTGCTTCAAATCATCCCATAGATTTTTGATGATATTCAAGTCAGGGGACTGTGATGGCCATTCCAGAACATTGTACTTCTCCTTCTGCATGAATGACTTTGTAGATTTCAAACTGTGTTTTGCGTCATTGTCTTGTTGGAATATCCAACCCCTGCGTAACTTCAACTTTGTGACTGATGCTTGAACATTATCCTGAAGAATTTGTTGATATTGGGTTGAATTCATCTGATCTTGACTTTAATAAGGGCCCCAGTCCCTGAACTAGCCACACAGCTCCACAGCATGATGGAACCTCCACCAAATTTGACAGTAGATAGCAGGTGTTCTTCTTCCGCCGTGCAAAGCGCTTTTTGTTATGACCAAAGCACCAAATCAGTCCAAAGCACTTTGTTCCAAAATGAATCTGGCTTGTCTAAATGAGCATTTGCATACAACAAGCGACTCTGTTTATGGCGTGAGTGCAGAAAGGGCTTCTTTCTCATCACCCTGCCATACAGATGTTCTTTGTGCAAATTGCGCTAAATTGTAGAACGATGTACAGATACACCATCTGCAGCAAGATGTTCTTGCAGGTCCTTGGAGGTGATCTGTGGGTTGTCTGTAACCATTCTCACAATCCTGCTCATATGCCGCTCCTGTACTTTTCTTGGCCTGCCAGACCTGCTGGGTTTAACAGCAACAGTGCCTGTGGCCTTCCATTTCCTGATTCCATTCCTTACAGTTGAAACTGACAGTTTAAACCTCTGAGATGGCTTTTTGTAGCCTTCCCCTAAACCAGGAGACTCAACAATCTTTGTTTTCAGATCTTTGGAGAGTTGCTTTGAGGATCCCATGCTGTCACTCTTCAGAGGAGAGTCAAAGGGAAGGAAGCACAACTTGCAATTGACCACCTTAAATACCTTTATATCTCATGATTGGACACACCTGTCTATGAAGTTCAAGGCTTAACGAGCTCATCCAACCAATTTGGTGTTGCAAGTAATCAGCATTGTGCAGTTACAGGCATTCAAAGCAGCAAAATTACAAGGGGACCCAAATTTTTGCACAGTCAGTTTTTCACATTTGATTTAATTTCATACAACTAAATACTGCTTCACTAAAAATCTTTGTTCAGATGTTCCTAGGAAAAGAAAGACATACCACTGTGATCTTTTTTGTTGAAAGTAGTCTTAATTATTATGCAGGCTGACTTTTTCATATGATTGTATCTGGTTGGGACACCTTTCCAATTGCCTGGTTGGAATGTCCGTCCCTCATCCCGAGAAGTACTTTTCGAGTCTGGTGCCTTTCTATGCTTTGAAAGGAACATCTGTCTGTCCTCCAGGAGCCTCCCATCCAGGTAAGGTACCATCCCCTCTCCTGGTCATGATGCCCGTCCATCCCGTGTGCCACCTACACTGGTTATTCAATGACTTGGAAATTTTCTTGTCTCTGTCTCATGACTTTTAATTTTCAATTACCTCTTTATGGAGTTGCCTAGAGTGTTTTTTTTTTTTTTACTTCATTGTGTAGGTTAAACAAAACCTCCTATGACGAATAAAAAATTTGGACATCGTTTTCCCTCGCCCGGACGCGGGTCACCGGGGCCCCACTCTGGAGCCAGGCCTGGAGGTGGGGCTCGATGGCAAGCACCTGGTGGCCGGGCTTGCACCCATGGGGCTCGGCCGGGCACAGCCCGAAGAGGCAACGTGGGTCCCCCTTCCCATGGGCTCACCACCTATGGGAGGGGCCAAGGAGGTCGGGTGCAGTGTGAGTTGGGTGGTGGCCGAAGGCGGGGACCTTGGCGGTCCAATCCTCGGCTACAGAAGCTGGCTCTTGGGACGTGGAATGTCACCTCTCTGAAGGGTAAGGAGCCTGAGCTTGTGCGTGAGATTGAGAGGTTCTGGCTAGATATAGTCGGGCTCACCTCGACGCACGGCTTGGACTCTGGAACCAATCTCCTTGAGAGGGGCTGGACTCTCTACCACTCTGGAGTTGTCCCCGGTGAGAGACACCGAGCGGGTGTGGGTATACTTATTGCCCCCCAACTTAGGGCCTGTTCATTGGGGTTTACCCCGGTAGACGAGAGGGTAGCCTCCCTCCACCTTCGGGTGGGGGGACGGGTCCTAACTGTTGTTTGTGTGTATGCACCGAACAGCAGTTCAGAGTACCCACCCTTGTTGGAGTCCCTGGAGGGGGTGATGGAGGGCACACCTTCTGGGGACTCCCTCGTACTGCTGGGAGACTTCAGTGCTCACGTGGGCAATGACAGTGAGACCTGGAAGGGCGTGATTGGGAGGAATGGCCCCCCCGATCTGAACCCAAGTGGTGTTTTGTTATTGGACTTCTGTGCTCGTTACGGATTGTCCATAACGAACACCACGTTCAAGCATAGGGGTGTTCATATGTGCACTTGGCACCAGGACACCCTAGGCCTCAGTTCGATGATCGACTTTGTGGTCGTGTCGTCGGACTTGCGGCCACATGTCTTGGACACTCGGGTGAAGAGAGGGGCGGAGCTGTCAACTGATCACCACCTGGTGGTGAGTTGGCTTCGATGGTGGGGGAGGATGCCGGTCAGGCATGGTAGGCCCAAACGTGTTGTGAGGGTCTGCTGGGAACGTCTGGCAGAGCCCCCTGTCAGAAGTAGCTTCAACTCCCACCTCGGGCAAAACTTTGACCACATCCCGAGGGAGGTGGGGGACATTGAGTCAGAATGGGCCATGTTCCATGCCTCTATTGTTGAGGCGGCTGACCGGAGCTGTGGCCGTAAGGTGGTTGGTGCCTGTCGTGGCGGCAATCCCCGAACCCGTTGGTGGACACCGGCGGTGAGGGATGCCGTCAAGCTGAAGAAGGAGTCCTACCAGTCCCTTTTGTCCTATGGGACTCTGGAGGCAGCTGATAGGTACTGGCAGGCCAAGCGGAATGCGGCTTTGGTGGTTGCTGAGGCAAAAACTCGGGCATGGGAGGAGTTTGGGGAGGCCATGGAGAACGACTTTCGGACAGCTTTGAGAAGATTCTGGTCCACCGTCCGGCGTCTCAGGAGGGGGAAGCAGTGCAGTGTCAACACTGTATATTGTTGTGATGGTGCGCTGCTGACCTCGACTCGGGACGTTGTGGGTCGGTGGGGGGAGTACTTCGAAGACCTCCTCAATCCCAATAACATGCCTTCCAATGAGGAAGCAGAGCCTGGGGACTCGGAGGTGGGCTCCCCCATCTCTGGGACTGAGGTCACCGAGGTGGTCAAAAAACTCCTTGGTGGCAGGGCCCCGGGGGTGGATGAGATACACCCGGAGTTCCTCAAGGCTCTGGATGTTGTAGGACTGTCATGGTTGACACGCCTCTGCAACATCGCATGGACATCAGGGACAGTGCCTCTGGATTGGCAGACTGGGGTGGTGGTCCCCCTCTTTAAGAAGGGGGACCGGAGGGTGTGTTCCAACTACAGAGGGATCACACTCCTCAGCCTCCCTGGAAAAGTCTGTTCGGGGGTTCTGGAGAGGAGGGTCCATCGGATAGTCGAACCTCGGATTCAGGAGGAACAGTGTGGTTTTCGTCCTGGTCGTGGAACAGTGGACCAGCTCTACACCCTTAGCAGGGTCCTGGAGGATGCATGGGAGTTCGCCCAACCAGTCTACATGTGTTTTGTGGACTTGGAAAAGGCGTTCGACCATGTCCCTCGGGGAATCCTGTGGGGAGTGCTCTGGGAGTATGGAGTACCGGACCCCCTGACAAGGGCGGTTCGGTCCCTGTACAACCGGTGTCAGAGCTTGGTCCGCATTGCCGGCAGTAAGTCGAACCCATTTCCAGTGAGAGTTGGACTCCGCCAGGGCTGCCCTTTGTCACCGATTCTGTTCATAACTTTTATGGACAGAATTTCTAGGCGCAGCCAGGGTGTTGAGGGGGTCCGGTTTGGTGGGCTCAGGATTGGGTCACTGCTTTTTGCAGATGATGTTGTCCTGTTTGCTTCATCAGGCCGTGATCTTCAGCTCTCTCTGGATCAGTTCGCAGCTGAGTGTGAAGCGGCTGGGATGGGAATCAGCACCTCCAAATCCGAGACCATGGTCCTCAGCTGGAAAAGGGTGGAGTGCCCTCTCAGGGTTGGGAGCGAGATCCTGCCTCAAGTGGAGGAGTTCAAGTATCTCGGGGTCTTGTTCACGAGTGAGGGAAGAATGGAGCGTGAGATCGACAGGCGGATCGGTGCGGCATCCGCAGTAATGCGAGCGCTGCATCGGTCTGTTGTGGTGAAAAAGGAGCTGAGCCATAAGGCAAAGCTCTCAATTTACCGGTCGATCTATGTTCCTACCCTCACCTATGGTCATGAGCTATGGGTTGTGACCGAAAGAACGAGATTGCGAATACAAGCGGCTGAAGTGAGTTTCCTCCGCAGGGTGTCTGGGCTCTCCCTTATAGATAGGGTGAGAAGCTTAGTCATCCGGGAGGGGCTCAGAGTAGAGCCGCTGCTCCACCACATCGAGAGGAGTCAGATGAGGTGGCTCGGGCATCTGATCAGGATGCCTCCTGGACGCCTCCCTGGTGAGGTGTTCCGGGCACATCCAACCAGGAGGAGGCCCCGGGGAAGACCCAGGACACGCTGGAGGGACTATGTCTCCCGGCTGGCCTGGGAACGCCTCGGGATTCTCCCGGAAGAGCTAGAAGATGTGGCCAGGGAGAGGGAAGTCTGGGCATCTCTGCTCAAGCTGCTACCCCCACGACCCGACCTCGGATAAGCGGAAGAGAATGGATGGATGGATGGTTGGATGTGTAGGTTAGGCTTCCATACTGACTCACCACAAGTTGGACCTTCAGATACAGGTGTATTATTACTGCAGTGAACTGAAATATCAGAAAGGTGATCTCTATTGAACTAATTCTGGGGATTTCTAAACCAGTGCCTCAGTGATAATTTAGGGGTGTCCTATTAAAGGGATGTGATCTTTTATCATGTGTTTCATATTTGTATTAAATTTAGACCACTTTATAGAGATCTGTTTCCACTTTGATACTGGTGAGTGTCGAAAAAGCCAAACTAAATCCACAGTGTTTCAATGTTGTATAAGAATAAAATATTAAAACTTTCAAGGGAGTAATACCTTTTTATAGGCACTGTAAATGAACAGTTATCAATATCTTACCCCATGAAAGAGGCGACATTACTGACAAGAGCAACCTGCCAGACGGAGCACCGCTAAAAATGACTGCAACTCTCTACCCTTCTTTACTGAATTCCTGTATATGGGATGCATGGTGAAGAGCGATATTTGTTTTGTTTTTCGTTGCCCACAGACAATAAAAGGCCTAACATTCCTTTTACTGTCTAGAGACCTATCATTCCTGCACCCAGCCAAATCGTACTAAAGCACATCTGTGACATTTCATTGCAAAGGGACACTCCAATGACAATAGACACAGCAGACACAGCAGTTAGCCCTGTGAGCAAACAAAATCTCAAGTCAGTGCAGTATTTATCACAACAGATGGCTGTGTCATGGAGATCATGTGAGCTTGTACTCTATGATATGAAGATTACTTAATTGTGCACCACCAAAACCATGTGACTAACCCCTTGTGACATCACACACAGGTCACAACTCAACACAAAGAAAAAATGTTTTCCTTTTAATTCCTGACACAAGCAGACACAAATGAGAAGATAGCTGAAAGAACTCCTCTGAAAACCATGGGCATCATAGTGGGTGCAGAAAGGGTAATGATTAGAAGGGCCCACTCTGGGCTTTGAAGCCTGGAATGAAAAGTTTGTTTTTGAGGGGAAGGGGCCCACAGAGAACACTTGCAGTACGTATAGGGCCCAGAGTTCTGTGTTGCATCCCTGCTAAAAACACACACATTTTTGAGAACTCATCCTCATAGGAACAGAAACAGACACAGGACTTGTGCCGCAGGATATGTTGTGAAAACAATCATGACCGTTAATTTCCTAGAGCAGGGTCACGGGTTCCTATTCGTTATAATGGTAGTGGATCACAGTGGGTTGCAGGCTGTGATAAATTTCCTCTTCCAGCTGTGACGCAATCAGTTCACCAAGGGACGTCCCCACCTTGTTCTGAAGATCATTGTTGACTTGCCAAGGGGAAACCCTGGCTGTGACAATCACTTTCAGTTCACTCATACATGTGAAAAAATGGATGGTGACACCATAAAGGTTGAGAAACTCTACACCAGAGCAGTGCTTCCCAAACTCAGTCCTGTGGAGCCACTGTGGCTGCAGGTTTTTGTTCCAACCAGACTCATAACCAGTAATAATAATCGATAACAATTGATCTCATGTAATTAGCTGGTCTTTTTTCCTCTTCTCTTATTCTGCATCCAGAAAATCACAGCAGTATGCTTTTCACATTTCTAGGACATTTAGAAATATTTCTATTTTGGTATAGCTTTAAATGCTTAACTCTCTTTTGTTGCTTTCCTATTATTTTTTGCCCTTTTCTGTGTAGTTTGTTTGTGTCTCCAAATAATGACAATTAAAAACAAGCAAAGCAGACACTAGGGGAAACAACATGGAATGATGAAAGGCTCCAACTACTTCAGTTTCAGAACTACTAGTGAGAAAGTAATGAATACACAAAGCAGAATGAAAATTTGGATGAAAACACTGTTAAGTTAGAAAAAATAAATAAAACTACATTATCTCCTGTAACCGGCATATGGGATGGACTGGCATCCTGACCAGGAGAGGGGAAGGTTTATTACTCAGACAGAAGGCCCCAGGTGGATAGATGACCATCCCGACCAAGGAAAAGGAAGGTTCCTTACCCTGACGGGAAGCCCCAGGTGGATGGACAGGTGTGTTTTCAGTACGTTTTCCTGGCCAGGATAAAATGGAAGGATTGTTTCTGGAGGCTGTTTGTTTCCCCAGTAAGCTAGGTGGAAGCGTCCCTCTGGCAGAGCTCCCATTAATACTCCAGCATGGCACCTTGGGACATGTAGTCTTGGAAAACAACCCTATCCGGGGGTGTGGGTGCCACCAGAGGGAGCTGTTAGAAAAGTGCACACCTCAAAGGAGGTTCCGTCACACTCGGAACTGCTACCGGGCTGTACAGTAGTCACTTGACACCAGAAGCACTCCTGAGTCCTGAGATAAAAGGAACCTTCCAGCCTTATCCCGGTGAGCCAAATTCAGGAGGAGGTGGAAAAAGCTTGCCTGGTGGAAAGACTATTGAAGGGCATTGGAACTTGTAAAAGGTACTGGATTTAATAAAGCCACCTTTACTGAAGCATTGACTGCACTGGTGTTCTGGGTTTGAGGGGCTGCAGTGCCTTCTAATGTTCACACCCCATATAACTGCTTAGAATATTTTAATAAAAAATTACCAAACTTAGTTTTGTAATGACCCGAAAACAAAAAAAGTTGGTTGAAACAAAAACCTGCAGCCACACTGGGGTCCCCAGAACTGAACAAAAGATGTTGGGAAAGAATTGTGAAATGATGGCATTTAGTCAGTCAGTCATTGTCCAACCCGCTCTATCTTAACACAGGGTCACGGGGGTCTGCTGGAGCCAATCCCAGCCAGCTTAGAGCGCAAGGCAGGAACAAACCCCGGGCAGGGCGCACACACACACACACACACACACACACCAATCACACACTAGGGACAATTTAGTCAGGGCCATTTCTGGGAATAGGCTGTCCAGGCAAGGGTATAGGGTGCCCTCTATTGGTCAGAGTGCATTACTGCAGCCCGTGTAGAGATTTCTATCTTTATTTTGTTTGTCTGGACTGGATTACAAAGAAAAGTTTGTATTGTGCAACTCAGCAGCACCTGTACTGTCTGCACTGTGCACAGCACAATCTGTTGCCTAGAAACAGCCCCGGGCGATGCCACATTTTTAAAAAAATAATACAGACCTACGAGTACTTGGACTCAAAGCGAATGTCTGATTATATTGTTTTATTTTTGCATACTAGTGATGTTCGCGCCTAATGTCTGACGACATACACTGTCCAAAAATAACAAGAGCAACAACAACAATGATGATGATGATGTTAATAATAATAATCCTCCAACTGTAGCACAGAAGAGACAAACATGGTGAAAAAAAAAGTAAGCGATCAAAACGGCAACAGGACTGTAGCTCTTGAGTGAATTGCTAAAAGCTGATTTAACTCAGGGCGGCACAGTGGCGCAGTGGGTAGCGCTGCTGCCTCGCAGTTAGGAGACCTGGATTCGCTTCCCGGGTCCTACCTGCGTGGAGTTTGTATGTTCTCGCCAGGTGGACTGGCGATTCTAAATTGGCCCTAGTGTGTGATTGGTGTGTGGGTGTGTTTGTGTGTGTCCTGCAGTGGGTTGGCACCCTGCCCTGGATTGGTTCCTGCCTTGTTGGCTGGGATTGGCTCCAGCAGACCCCCGTGACCCTGTGTTCAGATTCAGCGGGTTGGAAAATGGATGAATGGATGGATGATTTAACTCAAACTATGATTGTCTCCCAAATGGACATACATTAAAACTCGTGTTAAATATCGTCCTCTGTTGCCTCTGTACCACCATTTGTGACATTCGCTCTGGGCACGCTAAAGCAGTTTTGCATAGTCCATCTCTCGCTTGTGCATTGATTGGATATGTAGTTTGCATTATTTGCATATATGGGCATACAGTAAATAGGAATTGTGGGTAAAGATTCCTATTTAAAGATAATCATTACATTCTCAGTTTCACTGAATACCGATATTGTGCTAAGTTTTTAAATTATTTTATTTGACAACATGTATAAGTTATGGTGATGTCTTAATTAAAAAAAAAAAATCGAGGTCATCCCATCATCAAAAGATACAAGTTTGGCTGCTGGTTTAAATAGAGAACTATAGATTCACTATATTTTCAGTAATAAGTTGAGTTTATTTTAATGTTTTTGTAATTTTTTTAGTGTAACGTTAAAAGCAATACAGATTACTAATGAAGCTCTATTCCCACTTTTTTTCTGAAATGGCACCCCTCAAGATCGTATTTTTGTAAACAGATGTCACAATAACTCAACATTCTCAAATTGTGAATATTTCGCTGTCCCCAGTCCTGCCTCCAGGTCTCAATGTACAGGTCTGGCAGTGATCATTCCTCTCAAAGCAAAGGGCCATTTACAACTTTGTTTAGGGCAGCAAAAATCCAAGATCTGGCTCTGCATTTAGTAAGAATACCCATTATCAAGGCAGCGGTCTGTTAACTTTGAATTGAATCATGCTAACCACCAATGCCAAAATGGAACTAAAATTCAGAATCAAAAATAATACCCAAGTCAAAAATGCTAAACCTCGTCCTTTAACCTTTCCTGTCTAATGTATTCATCATTATTTATTTGAGTCTTTAATCCATAGCTTGGACAAAGCCTCTATGTGCCATTGTTTCACAAGTTTTTGTTGCTTAATTTCTCTTTTAATCAACACCTGTCTTAATAGAAGATGTTGTCTGGACCACCTTGTAACGGTTGTCTTGGATATGTGTGGGTGTCACTGGCAGTTTGCTTCTTTTCCCGTCTTTGTTAAAGAGAGAATGGCTGAATATATAAGCCCGGCCAAGGGTACATTAGGAGGGGAGCACATGGCTCGGAGAGCCAAACAAACTGTACGGGGAGGAGCCAACCTTATGTCAATGTGTGGCGGGAGAAGAGAGCGCCAGACCAAAAGGAGAAGCAGATGTCATAAACAAAAAAAGGAGCAAGAGCAAGTGTTGTTTTGTGTCGTGATTTGTGTGGGTGGGAATCACCGCAGCACGATAGTATGTACAGTATATAGGGGGTTTTATTAGTTGTGTCTAATTTCTTATAATAATCTTTTTTTATACTCAACTCTGCCTTCACTGATGTGTTTCTGTACTTGTGGTGGTGTAGTAGGAAAGTAGTGTTGGTCACTTGTGCCCTCGATCATTTCTTGAAATTTTTTCTTGCTGTTTCCTGCCGGTCTAAGATGGCAGCACATATTATAATCGTGCTGGCTCAGAGGCTGGTGCAACCTTAATTAAAACCCTTGCTTCTCAACTTCAGTCCATGGGGTTTTTCTTCCAGTCAGTCTCACAATCAATGAGTCATTTTAGCTCTCTTTGATATCTTTGTTTAAGCAGTTGATCTTTTCTTCTTCTTCTCTTATTCTGCATTCAGAAAATCACTTCAGTGACAGATTTACAGTTAAAAGAAATTTAGAAATGTTTCTGTTTTTGCCATCAATTTAAATGCTTAACTCTCCTTTGTTTTTTTTTTTTCCTATTAATTTAACTTTTTGTTTTGGACGCACTGTTGTAAGTCGCTCTGGATAAGAGCATCTGCTAAATGATGTAAATGTAAATGTTTCCTAATATAATGACAATTAACATGGAACAGAACAGACATGGAGGCGAACAAATCTGAATGCTGTAAGGCTGCAGTTACTTCAATGTCAGGACCACTAGCAAAGCCAAAATTAAATAATGGCTTAAATGCATCAAAAAGTGGAATAACCTGATGAGGATGAACATCTTTAAATCCAAGATAAAAACATTAAATTGTCCCGACGTAACATACTTGAACGCCTGCTAAACATCAGCTAGGATTTAGTAAGCCCAGGAGTTTCAGTTGAAGGCTGAAATGATTTGAACAAAAACCTCCAGAAAGGGTGCCCCCCCAGGACTGAACTTGAGAGCCACAGTTTTACCAGGGGGCTTTCATGTTCAGTGCTGGGGCCCCCCTGCAGAGTTGTGTCCCAACCAATTTCTTCTTTTTTGTTTTTAACTGCAGCTCTGCCTTAACTAAGCAAGCCTTTATCTCCAAATTTGTATGTTTTACTTTGTCAGCTCATTACGCCATATGATTAGTAGATGGAGGAAGCACTCATATGCTAGATGAAGATTAGTTAATTTATTTCATCTTGCTGTTTAACAGTTTATTCTTTTTTAATTTTGGGTCATTTAAGCAATGATTTGGTAATAAGTTCACAAATTTATAAACACTAAGGTAGCTCCTGCCTGTTACCATTCAGTGTGATTTACTCCTGCATCTGCTCCGATCATAATTAACTGTCAGTATTCAGATACAATTAAGAAAACAAACTCCACCAAAAAAGTGAATTAAAATGAAAATAGCAAAACAGCAGTAAGTATTTCAAACTATGGGAAAAATGTTAATATTTTATAAATGTAGATCAAATAAGTGAAGGACAAAAGGTGCAATTTCCTGCACAAAATATGGTCCAGAAATTGCCTGCAAATGTGTGTTTTTTGGGTCTAGAGGGCCAGAAATAGGAGGGAGTCCCAAAAAACTCAGCGTCTTGCAGGACTAGACAAGAACAAGACGAGTGAAATGGGATATCATACGTGGAGGGTGGGTCAGAAGGTGGCGGACAAAAAAGAACTTGAAGTGATTTCAAAGCATTAAGAATGTAATGAGAAGTCAAGCAAAATGACCCCTTTTATTGGCTAACTAAAAAGATTACAATATGCAAGCTTTCGAGGCAACTCAGGCCCCTTCTTCAGACAAGATTCCTTGAAAATTTCTTCAATATTGTAATCGGTTCAGTTAACCAATAAAACATATCATTTTGCTTGACTTCCCATTGCATCCTGTCAGAAGAATGAGTCGGAGACATCAGAAAGGTTTGGGGCAGCCACCCGTATATTATGCTCGGCTGCAAATTGCTCTTTTAAATACACGATGTGTATAGTTCGGAGTCCAAAACAGAACTGCCTGTGTTAAGGCAAGCTGGCAGTTTTAAAGGCCTGGGAAGGAAATGACATCATCGTTGCAGGAACTGGGAGTGGCGTCCTTGTGTCCGGAAGTGACGTCATCCTTGGGGCCGGCAAGAGGCGGGATTTCCCATGAAAGGTCTGCAAGGGACTGAGAGAGACAGTCAGTACACTCCGCCGCCCCCTGGCCTGGCGTAGAATTACAAGTGTTTAGGCCCTTCAGCTGTTTCCCATGCGCACGTGTGTGACAATCCATAATGGCTAACACGGTACAACACCTACTACTAAAAGCATTAAGAAGTCATTCTTATGAACACAATATAGTTTCTGTATCCATATTACAAAAATATACATTTTTCATCTGTGCTGAATTTATATCTGGATAATATTTGCTTAAAAGGACATTTTTTATAATTTTGTACTTAGCATTTTCCAAAGTTTCTGCCAGCAAATATTTTTAAATTTAGGGTCCTAATAGGTCATTTCAGGTGGAATATAAACTGCTCAAAACTTAAAGGAACACTTTTAAAACACATCATATCTCAATGGGGAAAAAATCCTGCTGGCTATCTCTACTGCTATGGACTGATATGGTAATGTGTTAGGAACAAAAGGATGCCACATCGTTTGATGGAAATGAAAATTATCAACCTACAGAGGGCTGAATTCAAAGACAAGCAGGAAATCAAAGTGAAAAAATGATGCAGCAGGCAGGCGAGTCCATTTTGCCGAAATTTCATTGCAGCAACTCCAAATCGTACCCAGTAGTGCTGGGCAGTATACCGGTTCATACCAAAAACCATTTTTTATTTTTATTATGATATGGATTTTTCTTATACCACAACACCGGTTTAAATTGCCTAAACAATGTTCGCAATGTGGCGCAGCGGGAAACTGTTTAAGGGGGGACCTTTTTCACTGCTACACCACTAAACACACATGCAATGAAGTACATGCGTTAGTGGAGGTGTTGCATGGGGGCTCTTTTTCACTGCTACACTGCTAAACACATATGCAACGGAGTACATGAGGTAGTGGAGGTATTATGATATGGATTTTTCTTATACCACAACACCGGTTTAAATTGCCTAAATAATGTTCGCAATGTGGCGCAGCGGGAAACTGTTTAAGGGGGGACCTTTTTCACTGCTACACCACTAAACACATATGCAATGGAGTACATGAGGTAGTGGAGGTATTGCACGGTGAAAATGGACGGAGAACATTCTGAAGCTGTAGCAGACGATAGAGTTGAACATGATGACACAGAAGAGCTTTTGCTGAAAAAAGGAGTCACGTCTGTTGTCTGGAGATACTTTGGTTTTAAAAGGTCGGATGTGGACCATTATGTTCAAATGTCTGAATACTGTTTCTATACTACTGGATAATACTGCAAGCCAAGTTGTACTTGTTTTATTTTTTTCAATACTGTGTAATGTACCTGGGTACCGTGTAATAGTGTGACGACATGTTGACTTTATTCTCGACATTTCTACTTTATTCTCGCCATTTGTCAAGATTAAAGTCGATATGTTGACTTTATTCTTGTAACTTGTCATTAAAGTAGAACATCGTAAACTAAACTTCATCTTAAAATGAATATTTAATTTACTAGATTTTCTCAAACCCCGTCATAAGTTAAGTAGTACATTAAATGCTTTGTGTTAAGTATTCCATGTTAATCGCTACGTGCTTCTTAAACTGACTTCCTCTTGCACTAAGAGGAGGCGCAGGCAGCACACAGAATACATAAGTTCATGATATTCCTGCTCCCTGAACATTTAGAATGCTAAGATAAATACTTGATATAATTTTCATGATGAAATGCATTAAATTCTTTGCATTTATATAGCGCTTTTCTCACTACTCAAAGCGCTCAGCAATTGCAGGTTAAGGGCCTTGCTCAAGGGCCCAACAGAGCACAGTCCCTATTTGCATTTACAGGATTCGAACCGGCAACCTTCCGATTGCCAGCCTTAAAGCAGGTATTAATCATATGGGGGCACAGTGGCGTGGAGGTTGCACTGCTGCCTCGCAGCAAGGGGGTCCCAAGTGTACCCTTCTTTGAATTTACATGTTTTTCTGGTGGGTTTACTCAGCGTGCTTCAGTTTCCTTTCAAAGTCATGTAGGATGTGGGGTTTTGTTATGCTATATTAACCCTGCTAGGGTATGTTTTCCTCGCATTCACCCTGCGATGTGCTGGCGACTCATTCAGGATTTGCTCCTGCCTCGCACACAATGCTTGCTGTGATGGGTGCAACCCTGAATGGATGGCATAATTAAACATGTATAACAAAGATTTTTTTTAAAGTTCTGAACACTCCGTGGGCTAAGTTTATAACTAGTTTTAATTTCACAAAGACGTTTATCGTGTGGTGATTGGTTATCTGGAGAAAGAAAAAGGAAGGCTAGGAACTGGGGGTTTGGTATGTCAGACAGAGACAGCATGCATGCAATAAAGAAAGCCCGCTCAGAAGAATTCTGTGTTTGTGTCTCCGACCACCAGATCACAAACCCAATACTTACTCAATATTTAAGTTAAACCTGTGCGATACCCATTCATACATCCAGTTTTTTAGAGCCTCATCACACCTGCCATAAAGTTCTCTACACTGAACGTTCACCTGGGGACCCCTTACTGCGAGAGAGCAGCACTACCGTGCATGTTTAATACCTGCTTTAATGCATTTCATCCTGAAAATATTGAGTATTTATCTTAGCATTCTAAATTTTCAGAGAGCAGGAGTATCATGAAGTGAACGTATTCTGTGCGGCAATCGCTGCCTGCACCTCCTCTTAGTGTAGAGGAAGTCAGTTTAAGATTAACAACTGGATCGGGGAACACTTAACACAAAGCATATAATGTGCTCCATTAACTTATGACGGGGTTTGAGAAAATCTAGTAAATTAAACATTGATTTTAGGATGAAGTTTAGTTTACGACATTCTACTTTAATTACAAAATAAACTATGAGAATAAAGTGGAAATGTCAACTTTAATCTCGGCATAAACATAGTTTTTTTTTTCTTCCCTGTGTCCGTATTTTTTATTTCTTCACCGTGGCCCTAATACACTTCTGTAGGGCTATAGCACAAATAGCATTATAAATGCAAGTTGCAGTTTTATTATTTATGTATACTGTATAGCTTAGCTTGAAGCAAGGTCCATATTAATGCAGTTTGCCTTAATGATCGTTCAGTTGGTAAAGATGTCATCACCAAGTTGCACTTGTTTTATTTTATTTTATTTTTATTTGGTGAATACTGTGTAATGCACCTGGGCTTGAAGTCTTGAGGTAAATAGCTTTATTACTGGAAGTTGCACTTTTATTTATTTTATTGTTATTATTTATTAGTTTACCCTCATTAAACTGCATAATATTTAAAGTTGTTTAAAAAGTCACTTTAACGTGTCAGTGGACAGAGATTGTTAACATTAACAGAAAGTGTAGTTGGTTTACAAAAAATATTTACTATTTATTCCATTTCTAAGACATGTTCAGTGCAATACAACTTTTGACAAGCACTTCTGGATATTTTACTAAGTCTAAATGCCTCTTTGAATGGTTGAAAATATGTTGTCAAAATTATAGTTTAAGTTGTTTGCAAAATTTGTTCAATAAAAAGGTTCTATATTTTGACTGCATCTGTCATGCAATGTGATTCCTTCTCTTCATTAGCGCCACCCCCTTGAAAAGTATCACTTTATGGGGCAATGCAAACCTGTATTAATACTTGTGTGCACATTAAAATACTTTTTTTGTACAATGTACAGTTCTCATGACAGTGGGATAGGTCATTCTTAGCCAGTCTACTGCAGCAATTGCAGTGGAAAATGTGGTTAAGTCATGCATGGGAAACAAATACCACTGAATACCGCGAAACCGGTATAATTTTGAAAAATACCGTGATATAGAATTTTGGTCATACCACCCAACAGTAGTACCCAGTAGTTTGTATGCCCACCCAGTGCTTGTATGCATGCCTGACAACATTGGGGGTGGGGGGGGCATGTTCCTAAAGAAATGACGGATGTTGTCCTGGGGGATCTCCTCCCAGATCTGGACCAGGGCATCACTGAGGTCCTGTACAGTCTGAGATGCAACCTGGCGGCGTTAGGTGGACCAAAACATAATGTCTCAGAGGTGTTCTATTGGATTGAGGTCAGGAAGAGTGTGGGGACCAGTCAGTGGTATCAATTCCTTCATCATCCAGAAACTGCCTGCATACTCTCGCCACATGAGGCCGGGCATTGTCGTTAACCAGGAAGAACACAGGACCCACTGCACCAGCATAAGGTCCAACAATGGGTCCAAGGATTTAATCCCGATACCAAAGGGGAGTCAAAGTGCCGTTGTCAGGCCTGTAGAGGTATTTGCGTCCCACCATGAATATGCCTCCCCAGACCATCACTGATCCACCACCAAACCAGTCAGGCTGAACGATGTTACAGGCAGCATAACGTTCTCCATGGCTTCTCCAGATCCTTTCATGTCTGTTGCATGTGCTCAGATTGAACCTGCTCTCATCTGTGAAAAGCCGTTCTCATGAAGTCTGTTTCTGATTGTTTGGTCACAGACATTCACACCAGTGGCCTGCTGGAGGTCATTTTGTAGGGCTTTGGTAGTGCTCATCCTGTTCCTCCTTGCCCAAAGGAGTAGATACCGGTCCTGCTGATGGGTTAAGGACTTTCTACGGCCCTGTCCAGCTCTCCTAGAGTAACTGCCTGTCTCCTGGAATCTCCTCCATGCCCTTGAGACTGCTGGGAGACATAGCAATCCTTCTGGAAATGGCACGTATTGATGTGCCATCCTGGAGAAGTTGGACTACCTGTGTAACCTCTGTAGGGTTCAGGTATCGCTTCATACTACCAGTAGTGATGCTGACCGTAGCCAAATGCAAAACTAGTGACAAAACAGCCAAATCAGTTTAACAAAGGGAGATTAAGAGCAGACATGACTGAAGTGTGCAAAATTATGAAGGGAATCAATACAGCTGATCAAGACTGCGACTTTAAAATGAGTTCAACAAGATCAGGGGGACACTGTTGGAAACTTCTTAAGGGTAAAATTTGCACAAACATTAGTACTAGGGTGTTGTACCGTGTTAGCCATTATGGATGTAGTGAGAAGTCAAGCAAAATGACACCTTTTATTGGCTAACTAAAAAGATTTCAATATGCAAGCTTTCCAGGCAATTCAGGCCCCTTCTTAGAATCTTGCCTGAAAAAGGGGCCTGAGTTGCCTGGAAAGCCTGCATATTGAAATCTTTTTAGTTAGCCAAAAAAAGGTGTCATTTTGCTTGACTGCACAAACATAAGGAAATATTTCTTCACACAGAGAACCACAGACACTTGGGAATAAATGACCAAGTAGTATGGAGGACTTTAGGGACCTGCAAAACTTGAATTGATGTTAAGTAGCTTTTCAGGAGAATATAGATTCATTTTAAGATATGCAAACACTAGGGCTGCAGCTATTATTTTGATAATCGATTACTCTGGCATTTATTTCATCTATTAATTGATTAGTTGGATTGTAAAAAAAAAAAAAAAAAAATTTGAAATTAAGCACAAAGTGCATGAAATGAAACTTTTCACCAAATAAACATATTTGAATAAAATTTTCAGAAATGTGTTTTTAATGAACTGCTTGTACATATTTTAAACAAAATATAGGTTTTTATACAACATTTATGTAATAATACATTGAAGATAAATAGAAATAAAACAGTAGCAGTTCTGGTTGTGCAACGAACACACACGGAAGAGTTCCTTAAAAACACAACTGTTCTCAATCCATTAACAAAACTTGTAGTTTCCATTTGTCTTCTGAATCACACTAAACCCACACTTCAAAAATTAAACATGTAATTTAAGTTTTTTTTTCCGTTTACTGGCAAAGCAGCACGTAAATGTCTGACCACCACATACCACAGAAGAATCTGCTGCACCATCATGACTGTTTTGTTTTTTTTTAAGTCCCCCAGTAATGTGTGAAATTAGTTGTTATATGTTAGGGAAATGTCCTGACTGTTTTCCTATTGTAGCCATGCAAATGATTTCATTAGCGTGAAGCTCAGTAATGTCGAGCTTATTTTAACTGAAAGTTCATATCTTTCTGCATCATCTTTCGACTTTTTTGTGATTCCTTGACACACTTGTTTGCAACCAATACGCTGTCGCAGCCTGTTGTAAGTCATTTGCTGTTGGGAGTGTGCTGCTCGATTTTCACGTTTTAAAACGGTGTGATCCGGTCACAAAAATCTGTTTTACCGACTACATCAGGCTTGCTGTTGCAGTACTTGTAGATTATCGCGTCTTTCTCCAGATTGTATAAAAGCCATTTGAAGTCCAACAGCCAATTAGTCTGGAACTTCCGCTTTTCCACCCCGCTCCTATGTTTTTAATCGGAATGAGCGATAAGCATGTAAAACCGCGGTTGATATGCTGTGGGATTCACTCTCGCTGAGATTTTGATTTCCTTTGCACGCGACACTGGGAGGAAAAAGTGTTCTGCTCGGTCAGGGACTTTTCTCCGCAATCTTTTTGTTTTTTAAACACACACATGCGGATGTTCTTCTTGTTTGCCTGCAGGTGACTGCGCTAGATTTTTTTCCGCGTCAAATGGAAAAAAGTATACAGTATGACGAATGAAAATCTGAACGTTTACTAGTTAGTGGCTAATGGCGCATATTTTTTAATCGCTTATCACAAAACTCTTTCGTATATGCTAGTGTTTTATCCGCCTTATAGGGGACTGGACTATGACTCAAATTATTTCTCACTTCAAACCGAAAGTCATCTCATTACGGCTAACCTAGCCAACACTGCGTCCTGCGGTGGGTTGGCACCCTGCCCAGGACTGGTTCCTGCATTGTGCCCAGTGTTGGCTGGCATTGGCTCCAGCGGACCCTGTGTTTGGATTCAGCGGGTTGGAAAATGGATGGATGGATAGCCAACATTGCGTTACGCTTTAGTTAACATTCAGCTTACAGCGATAACGGCGAGTCTTTCTCCTCTACAGAGCCTGTTTCCTATTCATATGTTTGTCCATCTCCCTTGTGCTCTCGTGCCATACGAGGTCAGACCTACCGTACATATTTTGCAACACACCTTTTTCTTGTCCGACGTTCAGAGTTAAGCGCTACGAAACGCTACAAGTCTTAGGTCGTACTGTTCTTTTCTGCCACTTGCTTACCGTCTGCCTTCTTTCAAATGTGTTCACAGCTGGATGAAGAAGTGATGCCTAATGACGTAGCCAACGAATCGATGAAAGTGATCGTAGCCAACGTTTTTAGTAATCGCTTATTATCGATAATGCCGAATAGTTGTTGCAGCTCTAGTAAGCATCTAAATACTTTTCTTGCATTTATGCCTACATATACATCTTCATTTTTATCAAGAGTATGTAGTTTTTGTTTCATTTTCATATATTCAATATACTATCTACCAGTTTATGTATGTATGTATTTATTTAAAGAGCTTCTGTAAAAAGCCAAATTTCCCCCTGGGGACAAAAAAAATCTATATCTATTAGACAGACAGACAGAAAGGGACTATATATCTTATAGAGCCTATAGTGCTTTATGTTCTCTAGGCGTTACCTTTGAGGGAAGCAACTCTACAGGATATGTGTGAAGGTGAACCACCTGGAACAACTGAGGACATAAAAACTCAACATGCCATGGAGAGAGAAGTATGGAGTTCCCCAAGGAATGAATCCTGCCTGGATGTCTTTGTACAAGCCACCATTGGCCAGTAGGGTGGGAGATCTGCAGTGGAGGTTGGTGCAGGGGATATTAGCGGTGAACTCCTTTTTATCGATCTTATGTCCTGGGGTTTCTGATTGCTGCCCTTTTTGTGATCTGAGAGAAACAGTTCTTCATGCTTTTACTGACCTTTTTTAGCATAATAGAAAGAATGATAGAAGGGCTGGGGGTCCTGTATAATGGAATGATGTAAAACTCAAAATAAACCAAAGAAAATATGAACTTAATTTAATTATTGGAGAATATCATTCTCAATATGGAAGACCTGTAAAAATGTTAAAAAATGCTTCTTTGATTCATCAGCAGCTTCAAAATTTACAAACATTCTAAGCAACCAGTCTGTTTGTAGTGCTTACTACAATAGTGAGAATAATGTAAATAGTAAAGTGGAAAATTTTAATACTAAGGTGAGAGCTGCTGCTGACATTGTTGCACCTGAAAAGATAGTTAAAAATCTTCTAGTACTGTTATAGCATGGAAGACCCAAAGAGTGTCTGATTTAAAGAGAACATGCTGGAGAGCTGAGCATAAATGGTGAAAAACTAAACTGATTATCCACTATGAGATATTGAAGGTTAAAATAACAGAATACAACAACACAGCCCATCTTGAGAGGTGCTGTTATTTCTCTAGAATTATAAATAACAATGCTAGTAATCCCAGAGTCTTGTTCTGTACAATTGATCGTCTGCTAAACCCATGTCACTCAAAGGAAAGCCTCCAAAATACTTTCAGTGAAACTTGCAAGGCTTTTGCTTTATTTTTTAATCAAAAAATTAATATTAGAAATAATATAGTACATCTCCCCGATACTGATCCTCTTAAACCCCAGTACTCTATTATAAACAAATTAAATTCTTTCACCAGGATAGATTTACCTGATTTATATAAAATAATTTCTCAACTGAGACCCACCACCTGTGTCCTTGACCCAATACCAACAAGTTTTTTCAAAGAATTATCGGGCATGGTAATTGATAGTATTCTTGACATAGTAAACTCGTCATTAGATACGGGGGTCTTCCCAGACTGTCTTAAGACTGCTTTGGTTAAACCCCTGCTGAAGAAAAATAATCTCGACTCCTCTGTTTTTGAAAATCTTAGACCTATTTCTAACCTTTCTTACTGTAAAAAAATTCTAGAGAAGGCAGTCATTATTCAGTTTAATGATCACCTCAATAAACATGCTATTCTTGATATGTTTCAGTCAGGTTTCAGAACAAATCACAGTACAGACTTTATTCATTAAGGTAGTAAATGACTTGCGGGTAAATGCAGACAGAGACCGTTTATGTGTTCTCATCCTCTTAGATCTGAGTGCCGCATTTGACACCATTGATCACAATATTCTTAGAAATCGCCTTAGTCAGTGGGTAGGCCTCTCTGGCAGGGTCTTAA
The DNA here is from genome assembly GCF_900747795.2 of Erpetoichthys calabaricus. NCBI lineage: Eukaryota > Metazoa > Chordata > Cladistia > Polypteriformes > Polypteridae > Erpetoichthys > Erpetoichthys calabaricus. Next base: position 322,258,753 of record NC_041395.2, read on the forward strand.
ATTGGTTTGAGTCCTACCTGGCAGGTAGAAAATTCTTTGTTATTTGTGGTAATTATACTTCAAAGTCACATGATATTCTATATGGTGTTCCACAAGGCTCTATCCTGGGTCCGCTGCTCTTTTCGATTTACATGCTTCTGTTAGGTCAGATTATCTCAGGGCACAACGTGAGCTACCACAGCTATGCTGATGACACGCAGCTGTATTTATCAATTGCACCTGATGACCCTGACACTCTTGATTCACTGACACAATTTCTCACTTGTGTTTCCGAATGGATGAGTAGTAATTTTCTCAAACTAAATACTGTAAAGAGAAAACAGAAATTTTAGTGATTGGCAATAATGGATATAATGAGGTTATTAGAAATAAACTTGATTCATTAGGATTAAAAGTCAAGACAGAGGTAAAGAATTTAGGGGTAACTATTGACTCTGACCTGAATTTTAAATCATATATTAATCAGATTACTAGGACAGCATTTTTTCACTTAAGAAATATAGAAAAAGTTAGACCCCTTATAACATTGCAAGATGCTGTAAAATTAGTTCACACTTTTGTTTTCAGTTGGCTAGATTACTGTAACACACTCCTCTCAGGACCACCAAAAAAAGACATCAATCGATTGCAACGAGTGCAGAATGCAGCTGCTAGAATCTTAACTAGGAAACGAAAATCCGAGCACATCTCTCCAGCTTTGATGTCACTACACTGGTTACCTGTGTCATTTAGAATTGACTTTAAAATACTGCTTATGGTTTACAAAGCCTTAAATAATCTCGCTCCATCTTATATTTCGGAATGTCTTACACCTTACACTCCAAATTATAACCTTAGATCTTCAAATGAGGGTCTGCTTAGAATTCCAAGAGCTAAACTTAAAAGAAGTGGTGAGGCGGCCTTCTGCTATTATGCACCTAAAATCTGGAATAGCCTGCCAGTAGGAATTCGCCAGGCTAATACAGTGAAGCACTTTAAAACACTGCTAAAAACACATTACTTTAACATGGCTTTCTCAGAGTTTCATCTTAGTTAATTCCTGATGCTCTGTATATTCAATTAATTATCATTATTATTCATGGTGGCTCCAAAATCCATACTAACCCCTACTTTCTCTTCTGTTCTTTTTCTGGTTTTCTGTGGTGTCGATCTGCACCACCACCACCTGATCAAAGCACCGTGATGTCCTTACATTGATGGATTAAAGGCCAGAAGTCCACATTTCATCAAATTCTTCCATGAGAACCCTGAATACAATGAGGACTGATTGAGGTCATTTATGTTAGGTAGACTGCCTAGAGGGGGCTGGGTGGTCTCGTGACCTCGGAACCCCTGCAGATTTTATTTTTTTCTCCAGTCGTCTGGAGTTTTTTTTTGTTTTTTCTGTCCTCCCTGGCCATCGGGCCTTACTTTCATTCAATATTAATTAGTGTTCCCTAATTTTAATTATTTATTTTGTCTTTTTTCTCTTTCTTCATCATGTAAAGCACTTTGAGCTACATTGTTTGTATGAAAATGTGCTGTATAAATAAATGTTGTCGTTGTTTTACTTATTTATAAAATGGGATAATAAATAATACTCGGGATAAATGGGATTGGAGAGTGGAAACAATGGGAGGGGCTTACATAGATAAGGTGAGGGTTTTTTTGGGGTTGTGAGAAAAGTATAAATACATTGATTGAAACAGGGCATCCATCTTTAGGAATGTGTACACATTGTTAGTTTTGAACTAGAATTGACTTTGGTTTACTATTGTGATTTTATTTGTGTGATTACTCAAGTAACCCAAAGTTCGGTTTTAAAAATGATATTTTTTATGTTGTCTATCTGTCTATCCCTATTCAAACATGAGAATGGAGCCCCGTGAGTTTAGAGCTTTGAGGCGGCAGTAAAAGCCATGGAATGAGAATTCACTGAGTTTGTCTATTATTCATATCAAAGGGGGCTACTGCTCACTTTTAACTCTTCCACCACCATCCTACACCATGTAGTTTTGCCAAGTGTACCTCAGCTCTCTCTCTGCAGATGCAGTAACTGAAAAACAGGAAGTGGCAAACATTGGCAGGAAGGTGAAACTTGGTGGCAACCACAGAGGTGTGGGACTGGCTAAGCCTATAAAACATTCTTGTGATTTCCGCTATATTTTAAAAACCTTTACTTGAACCAAAGAGCACCTTTGAGAGAAGACAGGGCACTGGCATGGTATCCAAATCACCATTTTTCTCTCAGTGGTTTTAGCCACATCAACCCAATTTACTGTAGTTGTGCAGTTTACACTCACGCACTGTCAAATAAAGTGGGGAGAGTCCTGAGGTCACACCACAACACATGCCTGTCGCCTGCAGCAGGGACCCCGTGTGCAATCTTATAGTAGGAGAAACAAAAGCAGGGGTTCACTTTGCTGCCTAACTGCAACAGGAGACTGGGTTCAGATCCCTGGCAGGTTACTCTGTGTACTCGTATAGTGCACACATTATTATCCTTGTGCCTGTGTGAGTTTTTGTCAGGTTATGCTGGTTTCCTCTTACATCCCAAAGATTTTCCTGTAGTTTTCAATGGATATTCTGGTTGTTTTCAATCTGCAAGCTCATATATGTAGCACTTCATTTGATGACCTTTTTTAAACCCAATGCATTGTAAAACAAAGGCTGCAATCTCTGATGGCACACGCCTAACAATAAGTCTCGAAAGACAAAAATTGTCAATGCATAAAGAACCCAAATGGTGGTGAAAACGACTCAAATAAATGAACAACACCAGAAATAAGACTTTGATGACAAACATGATGTTAGATTCACATTTATGGGCTAAAAAAGAAAAGCAAAATGAGGCTTCAGACTCATGAAAAGTCAAAGAGAGATACAGAAAAAATTAAATAAAGAGCCTATTTATAACACTTGTTCACGTCACCACAAAGGAAGGCAATGTGTTTTTGTTTTTTTTAATGTGGTGTGCTGTTTATTTTCCACAAGAAGTTGCACTAAAATGCACCATCATGCACATTGCTACGCTTTCTCCTCAGCAAAATCGCACTACCCGAGAAGCTAACCTTGTCATGACTTCAAGTTTATTTTCTGTCTATGATGCATCTTTAGGATTACAATAGCCAAGATTGCAATAATAACTGGCAAAGTGAAGCTCATAGTTCCATCATACGTCTGGCGGCTCAATTAAATGTCCGCATATGACAGGATGTCAGTCTTTTTCCACTGAAGATCTTTATTAAATACTAAAGGACAGGCAGACGCATGCAGAATTAATGGCTGAAAACTATTGCAGGCAGGAATTAAGCGCTTTTCATGTTGTGCCAATGACACAAATTTCACAATTTGTTTTGCCAAATTTTTTGCAAACCAAAACACAGAGTTTTGCTATAAATTTGATTTTGCATGACTTGTTTTGCTTATCACTACTGGTGACTCCATCGTCCAATAGCCCACTGCTTACTTAGGTTAGTAGTGTACCGTCTCTTGTGCTGCCATCACCTTGGGTCCAAGTTCATTTATTATTACGACTCTTCTGTAATCTTTGGTGAGGTCCATGTGCTTTCTGCCACTCATCAATTTGATGGATTTTCTCCCTTTCATTTTTTTTTGGATTTTATTTATTTAGACAACAAAATGCAGTTCAATTAAAAATCCAAGAAAATTAATCAAACTCAACACTCAGCACCTGCCTGACTCAGAGGGATATATGACAAGCTAAAGGGGTTTTTCATGTAAAATGCTAAGGTTTGTCCATCTCTCACATGATTACTCATGAAGTACTTTTTTTTTTTTTACATTTTATTTATTTGTAGGCGCCTTTCTAAACACTCAAGAACACCGAACAATAGATAAAACACATATTATAAACAAAACTAAAAAAATACAAAGAATTAAAATCGGGCAGAGCAATTATAATTAAAGAGAAGTTTAGATTTGAAAAGTGAGAATGAATCAATGTTTCTAAGCTCAGATGGTAATGAGTTCCAAAGCAACTGAATGCTCTGCTCCCCATGGTGGTAAGATGGACGAAAGGGACAGTCAAGTGGAGGGAGGAAGAGGATCTAAGGGTGCGGGAGGGAATGGCAACATGGAGGAGGTCAGACAGATATGGAGGAGCGAGGCTGTGGAGAGCCTTAAAGGTTAACAGAAGAATTTTGAATTCAATGCGGAACTTAACTGGAAGCCAATGAAGCTGCTGCAAGACGAGAGTGATATGGGGAGTAGAGGGTTAATAAAGAGATTTGTGAGAAAGACCAAAGAAAAGGGAATTGCAATAATCCAAACGAGAGGCGACAAGGTTATGAACAAGGATAGCAGTGGTGTGGGGAGTGAGGGAGGAGCAAATACGATTAACATTACGCAGGTGGAAATAAGCAGGTGAAGAGATGTTATTGATGTGGGACTGAAAAGGTAAAGTACTATCAAGGATGACACCCAGACACTTAACCTGTGGGGAAGGGGAGACAGAGGAATTATCAATAACAAATGAAAAATGATCAGTTTTGGATAATGTTGATTTTGTACCAATGAAGAAAACCTCAGTTATGTCACTATTTAATTTAAGAAAATTTGAAGAAAACCAGGATTTAATTTCTGTTATGCAGTCAATAAGCGAGGAGGGTGGAAAGGAAAAAGTAGGTTTGCTAGTGTGGAAAAGCTGGGTGTCATCAGTGTAACAATGGAAGTTAATATTTTACTTACGAAAGATATTGTCCAGGGGAAGGAGGTAAATAATGAAAAGGATGGGCCCCAGGACAGAGCCCACCTGAAGTAACAGTGGTAGGTTGGGATGTGAAAGTATTAACCTGAATGAACTGAGTGCGGCTTAAGAGATAGGATCTGAACCAATCTAGTGGATAGTGGGTAATGCCAATTGAAGATAAACTATTGAAAAAAGCAGTGTGACAAATAGTATCAAAGGCTGCACTCAGATCAAGGAGGATGAGAATAGTAATTAAACCAGAATCAGCTGCCATAAGGAGGTCATTAGTAATTTTGATAAGAGCCGTTTCTGTACTATGGAAGGGCTGAAAACCAGACTGGAACTGTTCATACAGATTATTTTGAGATAAATGAGAATGAAGTTGAATGGCCACTATTTTTTCAGGAATTTTGGAAATGAAGGGTAGATTAGAAATAGGACAAAAATGACTGAAATTGGTCGGATCGGCATCAGGTTTTTTCAGTATTGGGGTTATTGCAGCAGTTTTAAAAGATGAAGGAACAGTTCCAGCTGTGAGAGAGGAGTGAATTATAGCAGAAATAAGAGGGACCAGTGAGGGAGAGGTAGGCTTTGACCAGAACTGTGGGGAGGGGGTCCAGTTGACTGGTGGATGGCTTAGACTTGCAGATGAGATCTGAAATTTCTGAGAAAGTAGGAAAATGAGTGAGTAGGTGGATGAAATTCAAATGAAATACTGGAGGAATCCGTACATAGAGACTGGTGTATCCTCTGGATTTTCTCATTAAAAAGGGACATAAGAGAATTGCAAAAGTCAGTTGAATAAAGGTGAGAAGGTAGAGAATCCAGGGGTTGTGTGATATTATTAAGCAGTGAAAACAATGACTTGCTGTTAACTTTATTGGAAGAAATTATGTGAGTATAATAGTTAGATCTGGTTTGAGCTATACAGTACTTGTAATATAGTATCTGATTTTTATACATCTCTTTGTGAACTGCTTGGAGTGGAACCTTGATCTTGGTCTTAATCAAAAGTTATGATCTGATACATTCCGGACAGTCAAAAAATTTAAAATCATGGCAACCTCAGAAATGTAAAGTCACATGGCGGGAAAAAGTGCCATCTGCTGAATGTCTTTACTGTTGTGCAGAAAAGTTTATTGTAATAAAAGCTTAATCCTTACAAGCCCATCTATTGATAACCTCCCCCCCACCCCCACAGGAAATGCTACATAAATCTTATGAATTCATAATCAAGTGTAAGTATTGTGTTTATTGATTGTCGACCGTGACAAAGAACTCTGTAATAGCAAGAAGGAAAAAGAAGAGCAGCAACATCTGATAAGTGTCAGGCGTATCATGGAAGGTGTTTAATACAGGACCCAGAATTCAAGAAGGAGAAGAAGAGAGAAATGCATGCCAGCAAATGAGCAAAATCATCAATGTGGTCACTGTAAAGCTCTGTTTTTTCATGGTGAAAACAAAAAACACTTTCTTGCCAAATGGAAAGGTTCAGCTCGATCCAGATGAACCACCTTCATTTGAGGATCAGAAAGCCACATGTTTCCTAGCAATACAATAAAAATGTTAAACACAGGCCCACAGAGCTTACTTTATAATTACAATAATGGTTTTCAGCTAAATTCTGATTAAAACAAAAATATCTGATCTGGTCATTTCCTATTTTCTGGCTTTCATTGAAACCTGTGTGCCACTGTAGATAAGGGAGACAAACACACCAAAAATGAGTTGGGGGTACCACCTTGGTAACTCCATATACTTGAAGTTTGGCAGGCGAAGTTCACAATAGAATAGAACTGAGGATGAAGAATGAATGGTGGATTATGTGGTGGGTGGAACATAAGGGGTGGGTCCAGGAGACCGAAAACTGGAAATGACGTCAGCAGTGGAATAGTCATCAGTCAGCTGCTCTGCAGAGGGAGAAAGGGAGCACAGCGCCAACGACTGGCTGGGCGGGTAATCACACTTATGTCTCCTGTGCACACACGCATGACAGCCAAACACACTAAGATCTCAGTTTCAAGTGTTGATGAACACAGAGGTGAATGTACCCCCCACTGGGTGCTAATAATGATGGATCCATATTTAAACTAAGCTTACATTGATGACTGTGTTGCGTATGACCAAAGACACCCAGTTTAGGTTATTTGGCTATTCTAAAATGTCCCGTGCATGAGAGTGAATGATTAGCCCCTGTGGTGGAGTGATATCCTGTACAGGGTGTGACCACACAGGGGTGCTGGTGAGCCCCAAACCACAGACACAGAATCTACACACTATATGAATGAAATAATGGTCTGTTATTCTTCTCTCAGTTTCTGATGTTTTATACATTTGTAAATCTTTCTGAAAACATGTTTTCATGTTGTCATTATGTGTTATTGAGTATAGATTGATGGACAAAAATGTCAAATGTATCAATTTAGAATTGCATCTAAAACAGAGTAAAGTGTAGGAAGTGAATCCACTGTATGCCATTAAAAGAGTGTTTAAAAATGGGAATACATGGATTTAAATCATTCTAGCAGTTACTACAAATCTCCAGTTTTGATGCCCAACTACTTCTTTCCTCTGAAATGAGGGATATCAATCCGAGATTAGCAGGTTTATTTATTAGGGTAGTTGTGGGAACAAGTGCATTTCTGAAAAAGACCCCGTAAAATGCAGGAGTCCGGCCTGTCAGGACTCCATTATCCTTTACCTGGCCAGCATGCCTCAGCTAGTCATTAAGTAAGTAGACAGACATAGCAGAGGCCAAGGATGTCCTTGAAACTTAGGTGGTCTTAAATCAACTCAGTTTATAGTGTATTTTTACTTTACATAGCACCTTTTGAAATGAACACCAACCTCAGCACGTCTTATGCATAATAAACCATGGAACAAATGGTCATGTATGTGTGTCAGAGGGTTACTTTCCAGGGTCCTCCCAGGTTATGTAATACCACTGTAGGCAGAAAGAGGGCACTACACTTCACTGTGTTTGCCTCCTCAGTGCTGAGAAACTGGCCAGAGAGGGCAATTGACTCCGCCCCTTCTGGTCCCAGGGCCTTAAAAGCCAAGTCACCCAGAAGGGGGCATCTCTTGTTGACTGGAGTGCAGAGGAGATGAAGCTTCTGCAAACCCAGAGAAAAGCACCTAAAGAAGCCTTGATTTGTAGTGACCCTGTTTTGTTAGAACACCAGAGGGTGACATTTTGGTTTGTACCCGCACCATCAAGTGGTGCCTATTTTTCAATTTGCTGGTAAACTGAGAAAGCCTGGATGGCACCCCAACATTTATCTTGTCTTTCAACCCGTCATTCCCTCAGATGACCACAAGAACCACATAATCATACAGTTTGAGCTCAGGTAGGACAAAAGGGGATGCAGACAACTGAGTGCCATCTTCTGTGCCTCTGGTAACAGAATTATAGTGTTTACCTCCACACGCTTAATGTATATATTTGCAGTCGGACAAAATTGACAGATTCTCCCTACTAGTACCCTATACTTTATACCATTCATGTTTGCAAACACCACAAAAAAGAAAGAGTACCAGAATGGGTCTAGGACAGTTAAGCAAAGGGATACGTCCTGTCTCTGTCTGTGAACTGTTTCAGATCCCAAAAGGATGGAAGAGGAGGCGTAATGACAGGACAGGCAAGGCAGACAATTGCCAAACAGGGAGAGCGCCCCCGAAGACGTCCATTTACATAGGTGCTCATTGCAATTACAAATCTATAGGAACCCTCCTTGCAGCAAAGCATTGACAAACTGTGACGACACAGTCAGAAACCTGTCAGTGGCGAGGGTGTGATTGATGAACTTTACTTTTTCAGTGATGTTAAATGTAATCAGCGCTATTTTCATAAACCATGAAGAGGATTTACATGTTACATTTACATGCATCAAATGTAGTTCCACCCCAGGACATGAGTGGGCGCTGTCATTCACATCTTCTTGCCTTTTATCTGCAGAGTGGAGGATTTTAGAGTCAATGATACCTGAAGGCACACCTACTTCTGTGACAAGCACCTCCCCTTCCTGGGAATAACCCACATAAACGGCCACAGCTAAGCAAAGAAGCCAGTTTTGTTAATGGTCTTAAGACATCAATATTTTTTTGTTTTTTTTTTTGCTTTGATTTTTTTTAGCTCACATTATTTCTATAAAAAATGGGGATCGCCAGCTGGTGCCCCAACTCATCGTCTGTGTTTTGCTTTATCTTTTACAATGTCTAGAAACAAAAAGAACAAGAACAGGAGGAAAAGAAGTAGCAGAAAATCTGTAATATTGATTCAAATAACTTCATTAGAGGGGGTTTGAATTGAACTGCAGAATATGAAGCACAGGAGCATCTCGTACATTCTGAGCAAACCTATGGAGTGTTTTATATCAGCTGAGGAGAAAAGTTAATAATGTCTGTTTAGTGAGAAAGAAATCAAATCTGTCATTAAAACAAAAATTAAAATTGGAATAACAGCAGACATCTGACTAGAAGTAGAGACCAACGGCCCAAAGTCTGCAGTCCAACTGGCATTAAAAGTTTGAATGCGAGTGTCTCACATCGAACCAACTGAATTCCAAATGCACAGAAGCAAATCAAATTACCGAGACAAGGATAGACTTGGCGTGAAATGTAAACTCAATTTGTCCTGTGCCTGTTGTGTGTCCTGATTCTGGCAGTACGAATAGCTTAGGTTGTAGGCCCGCAAGCAGCGATTTTGAAAGTTACAGTAATACCATTACAATATGCAAGCTTTCGAGGCAACTCAGGCCCCTTCTTCAGGCAAGATGTAGCCTGAGTTGCCTCGAAAGCTTGCATATTGTAATCTTTTTAGTTAGCCAATAAAAGGTGTCATTTTGCTTGGCTTTTCTCTACATTCATAATGGCTAACACGGTACAACACCCTAGTACTACAGTAATACCATTAAAAGCCTTTTTTTTTTGCTTTTTAAATTTCTGTTATACACACTTTACTTTTTTTAAATGTGAAATTTGTATTTATTATTTATTACCATGTACACCTTACATGTTTTTGCATTTTATTTACTTTTTTCTTTTATAGATTTTAAACTTTTCTTTGTTGAATTATTATTTTTATTTTTTATACAAATTTTGTATTTATTATGTGGTTTTAGTACATTAAAAAAAAGGATTCATGTTTATTAAATTCTCCCAGTTGATGCTATTAATTTAGACTTTGAACTAAAGTAATGGTAATAAATTAAATTAATAAATTTTCATAAAATCATGTCAGGAGAGTAAGGGTTGGAGGGCCTCATGGAGTTTTCTGCCTAGGGTCCTCAGACTCCACAGAATCGCTACTGGGTAGAAGACTTCTGATTTTATACTTAAGCAGAGTGAGCCAGGCAGGCACATGGGGATCCTGAATCCTTCAGTTCAGAGCCTTTGAGGAGGAGTTTTCTATCAAAATTCCTTGCTTATCCCAGTTAACACTCTTGCTTGCCTCAAGGCATATATTTTTGGATCTTTCTTCTTGGGCATGCTTTGCCTTGAAATCATTTTAGCGGCAAATTGGAAGGCTTAGCACCCCACCCCACTTCTATCCACTCTCTGCAAACATTATATAGATGTGCCAAGTGTAAATTCCTGTGCTCATGCTTCCAAGGAATCAGATAACATTGTTAAAGAAACTAGGTGTGTTGTTAAGTTTAATGTCACAGAAAATAAGATTATGAAAGGAGCTGCAGAAGTAAGAAGTTTGTTGTTGCACTGGGAGGACCAAGAAATGTGGCTATGACCACATTGCTTGATGGTGGTGGAGGCCTGTTTGCATTTAGTTTCGCATCCCAGGATCCAGTTTCCATAGCCAAGGTCTAGTATGCCAGGATCCAACCCACTCTTCCCTGTAGCCTGACTCTCAGCCTTTATCATTCAGATGGTGAGCCCACATGGCATCTCCATGCTGCATTTTGAGACCGAGATCAACCAGGATATGTAGGTCACTTGGGCACTAGACACTTATGAGCAAATACCACCCTTAGGCCTGGTGGGTCCTGGTGTCCCTACTTCAGGTTCTAGGTGAAAGGTACTCGGGCACTAGACACTTATGAGCAAATACCACCCTAAGGCCTGGTGGGTCCTGGTGTCCTTACTATAGGTTCTAGGTGAAGTTCTCTTAGGTTGATTTAAAAAATATTATGAGTGTCATGTTTTTTGATTATTTTTTTTATTGTTTTTCTGACGTCTCTATCTACCTGAAGTAAAAAAAAAAAAGTTCAAGTACCTCAGGCTCTTGTGGAAAAATGAGGGCTGGAGATGATCATGAAACTGACCAAGGAATACATGAATGAGTTTTCTGGAACTTATTTTGGACTCTTATGAGGAAACTTGGTCTATGTCCTCAGGCAAAGCCTTCAGTTTAGCAATCAGTCTCCATCCCCATCCTCACCAAGGGTCATGAGCTCCGAGAAGTTATGGAAAGAATGAGAAGACAATTATAGGCAGACAAAAAGAGGTTCCAATGGATGGTTGCTCCACTTTTCTTCACTCCTCGTGTCAGATCTCCAATATGGGAGAACCTTGGATCAGGGGCATAGCCAAAAATAGATATTAGGGTGGGCTTATATAAAAATGGGTGTTCTAGTTTTTAGTAGGATATTTAAGGGGACATTTACTACAAATACCTCCATTCATACTGTGGTACATTCACATAACTGAATTATTAGGACCATGCAAAAGTTGTGCAAAAATTATGAAGGCAATCAAATGTTGTTGTGCCACAGCGGGCACACACACAAATCAGTCCCTACCTGTCCTACATTCGATATACTTGAGTTGTTCATACCATTTTGTAATGAAACATTGAGCCTTTCTCGTTATTGTAGTTGTCGGAAATGATTGCAGATCAGGTCGAGTGGCTGGTTGGTCAATGGCTGACAAATCTTTTGGTGGTTCTGTCACAGAACACTTGTCTTTTGGGGGGCTAAAGCTAGAGTCTCCTCAGATGAAGACGTGAATGAAATGTTTGCTCCTCTCATTTTCTCAGCTGCACGCTGTTGCATATTGCGTGTCTCATTTGCGTTCCTCTTCATCTAAACGAGGCTTTTTGAAAAACTTTGATATTTCCATTTGTTTTGCCAGGTCAGAAATAATCCCTCAAAATAAGAAGCCATCTCTTGGTGTTCGTCGAAAATACTCAAATTAAGCAATTTAAGGTTCTGTTAACTGTCTAATGACTACTACCAATTGGGTTACACATACTGTATACTGTAACACCGCCCCATTTATTTATTTATTAAAAATTCAGTAATCCAATGGGATTTTACATTCCACTTTGAAACCGAAGGAAAGATAAAATAACAAACACCTAATCAATTACAAAATTTAATGGAAAATTTCATATACAATGAACTGATTGGCTGGGCCTATGGTCAATCACCAGGCCCACTCTTTTCTGCGCCAGTACCTTGGATTTGAAACACTTATTCTCCAGATCAGGTGGAGCCAGTTAAAGTGGCTTAGGCAAGTAGTTAGGATGCTCCTTTATACCAGACATGTCCTGTGGATGACGACCCAAGGGTACAACCAGGATAGGAAGCTAGGAGGAGCTGAATGATATTGGTTGAGGACAGAGTGGCTTGGTCTGTCTCCATCGGGTTACTGTCACTGCACAGCATAGCAGTATACGACCCTGGGTGGGGCACCAGCCCAGTACTACTCTCTGTCATTCTTACCCAGACATGGGTAAATAAAATTTGATAAAACCGATTAGTTTTTGCCTTCTACTCGGTTCTTTCAAGATTTACTTTAGTTGCCTGTAAAACTAGAATTTATGTGAGTGTAATAAATGGATAGATAAATGGATGGATGTAGATTAGGGTTAGGCTTAGGGTTAGTCTGTAAACATATCAACATATTTTTTTTAAAATAAGGTAGTGCGGTGTTTTGCAAGACAGAGCTCCAGGAGAGGTGTTTTGAATCCAAAGCCCAGGGCCGACTCTATCATTTAGATGAACTAGGTGGTCACCTAAGGCAGCCATATATATTTGAGTCGTGACATTATTTTAAAAAATGCAGACTTTGACTTACGAACACTTGGATTCAATACAACAGTCTGACTCCCATTACCCCTATTATGAGGGCTGATTAAGACCATCCCTGTTTCTCTTTCAGGGAGGTAGACGTGCGAATACTGTGCAGGAGTTTGAGAACGGCATACATCGATGTGCATGAACCTGCTGTTGCATTACTGTATTCCTCAGCGCTCTGTCACAGCGACAAGAAGCTCCTTGTACTTGTCATCATGGCATATGAAGAAGATATTCCTGTGAGAGTATGGCAGAGGTGTGTGATTGAATTATTTTGCATTAAGCTTGGGAAGACTGGTAATGAAACTCTTGAAATGTTACAGCAAGCATGCAGTGAAGCAGTTTAAGGTTGGCAACATGTGAGTGAACAACTAGGTGCGTTTGTGGAGGCCATCCACCACGGTTACGGATGTCAACATTGCAAATGCTAACGAACTGCTGGAAGAAGACAGAAGGCTGACACGTCACAATCAAGGTTAAGAAATCAAGAATCCTCTCCAACATTTGGGCAGTGATCTTGCAGAAGAACAACTTTTTGCAAAATTTAATCACACATATCTCTGCCATACTCTCACAGGAACATCTTCTTCATCTGCAATGACAACACATACAAGGTCTTTCCACTTGCTGTGACAGAACACTGAAGAATATGGAGGTCCAAATGCAGCTTCACACATATCGAAGTATGCCGTTCACAAACACCTGCACAGCATTGCCATGTCTACCTCCCTGAATGAAAAACTACAACAGTCTCAATACTTTTCAACCAGCCCTCAAATATTGTTTTATATTATTTTCATTTACTAGCGATGATTGGTCTTAATGTCTCATGTGACCTACTTGAGCCCATTTATGTTGGTCTTCCAAATCCCAGGACGCATCACACTCACTACTCCATGGCTCTCTTCTATGCTGTACCTCCTTAATTCTTTATTTTCTTCAGGTGCAAGTTCATAGTTTTAGTTTTGTTTTAGTATGGTTTTCCTTTGCCCACACACATAACAGATGATTAATACAATTTCTAGGCAGGACAACAACTGAAATCAATCGCAGTTAATGCCGTCTATAACATAAAAATACAGACAAGTGTCGTTAAATCTTGTAATACGCCTAGGCTAAGTATAACAAATATTATGAAATATATAACTTGCTTCATCACACAAACTAGATGTGCTAGAGAAAAACTAAACACAGACTTGAAATTAGCATGAAAAACACAATTATTTCTGATGAAAATGACCTGTTGACCTGTGTGATTATAATGTGATACATTTCAATAAAAAATTCAGTGTATTCTTACAGTTAGGAACTCTGATATTACAGAATCTCTGCATAATGACAAATCTGGCAAGTTAACTTTATCGAACGCGCTTTAGGTTTCTATTTTACAAAACAACCTTCACCTTTTGAAGAGCATTGTCACCAAAATTTCAAAGTACATAAATTTAATGCAATTACATTTGCAATTGTTCACGACTTTTTAAAAGCCCTTATATAGTTGAATGGCTTATGAAACAAGTGAGTTAGAGGGGTGGGGTGATGCTGTATTGCTGCTTAATCCGGCAGCCCAAGCTTTCCATGTTAACTTAACAACACATTGTTTATTGTCTTTAGTTAAGTGAGATTTTTTTTTTCCACCACAGTTCAAGCTACAGTATCGATTACAGTGTGTATGTACAATTTAAAACTACAGTATTTACAAGAGACAAAGTATATTGTCACATATTCAGTCCCACGCAGTAAAGAGGCTTGCTGAGAACTTTATTCTACGGATATGTATGGAGCATTCAAAAGTTGCACTTTAACGTTGAGTAGCGGTCTGTATATAAAAAAAAGCAGAGACGTGACCAAGTAATAAATCAGAAACATTTCGCGGGTAATATTAATGACTCTCCGCACGTTTCATCTATTGACATTTGTGTGGGGATAGCTCTTTAGAGTAAACTCAACACATAGAAAAACGAAAGAAATATTATTACATTATTAAACTGTACTATTTTATCAAAAAAGATTACATTGGTTTTGTCTGTTATATTTAAAGTTTACTTAATATTCTAATGAAAAAAATATTTTTTAATAGTACTTCCCCCACTCCATTTTGACTGTGGTTTCACCCACCGTGGCGCGAAAGCCATTGGCAGCACGCGGCGACCACATCTTTCCAAACACCACAGCGCGTATGCCGAGACGTAACGGGGAATTACCTGCAAGGCTTGTTTTTTTGTGTATATTTAGTATTTACTTTATATAGACAACAACTGTGTTTGTTTTGAGAATTACTGTATTTTTATGTTAGTTTGTCTTGGTGTCCACCACTACTGCAGCACACAACGAGTCTTATCTCAGGAGAAGGCCCAGCATAATTCAAGTTATATCTGCCGGCAACCTAAAATGAGCAGGTAAAGTTTTCTTGTTTGTTTGCTGTGTTGCATGCATATTATGATATGGTCGTTAGCAGGTATTCTGGACTAATTCTATCGTTAGCGGTATGCGGCGTCCACTGCTAATACTTCCTGGCAAAAACAGTCGTGCAAATTCTTCACGGAGAGTGCGTCAGGCTTCACTTATTTCGAGATTTGCCACCTACCCAGCTAGCTTAATCCGTGTGCATTTTCACTTGACCATATTTTTTTTTTTACCTGCGAGTCTAACGCGGGAGCTTTCCGATTATGATCTCGCTTTGGTATATTCAAGGTTGTTATTTGTAGAGCTGTTTTCAGTAGAAAATGGTCGTGCACCTTAATAGATTTTGCGAGTTAGCTGCTGGTTGTAAAATGAGGATGGAAAAACTCCGTAAACGGTGAAATATGTCATTGCTCAGAAGTAGAAAAATCGCAAATATTGTCGATAAAATCTAATTGACTGAAAAGACAATATACTGTACAGTGACAGGAAGTGACTGCATCGCTGAACTGTAAACCACTAGACTGCCGTTTTAGGCTCCGTGCTTTGGTCTCATGTGGTTCAAGACGTGTCCCGATCAGGGCTTATCTGGCAGAAATTGAACTTGTGCTTTATACGTAAAGCGGAATGGTGAGGTGTTTATTAAGGGCATATAAAACAGAGCTTCACCACCTTCGTTGTGTGAACCCGAGTGGAATCTCTTTACCTGCCAGTCAGCCTTTGCAGAAATATATTTTTTTAACTTGTCCTCCTGTGTTTTTATTCATTTAAGAAAGACGTTACATACAGTCATAGAACTATATGGGAACTTTTATTCCTGCAACTGCTTGCCCCGAGAGGCAAGGAGTATAATCGAATTTTTCTTAGACGGAAATATGCTCATAATTTTGTGACATTAGTCTTTTGCAATTTTATTTTACGCTGAAGTGAATGTACAGTCCAATTGAAATTAACTTGACCTGTCGATACGGTAACTGTAGGTAGACAGTTGCACAAAAAAGAAAACTGCAGTGAATGCCCAAGTCTTTTTTTCATAGAAACAAGCAGGCTTTTGTTCATTTAGAACAAGATTCACTCCGGCACTTCCAGGAAGGACACGTTTTAGATTTTTATTTTACCTTTGGGCGATTAAACAAATCTTTTTCGGTATGAGTCAGATGAAGAAATAGTGATTTATTGTGCATTATACGCGCACGGTAACTTTGTTCGCAAGGCTTCTGTTTATGTATTTGTATTTTACTTTTGGTTGCAAACCCCGCGTTCTAGGCTTTTGTTGGTCAGCAGTCATGTTGGATTGTTTTGCCCGAAAAAAGTGTCACTGCTGTAACGACAGCTTTACTGTACCATGGTTTAGTCTTCTTTGGATCAACTTCGGGAAGGCATTGGACAGACTCGGTTACCAAAGGTATATCGACAAATTACTTCACGAAGTGTTCTATCAGAGTTGTATTTAAAAATGGGCGGGGCGAGTGAGTGCATGCGCGGAAAGGTTTCTGTTGTGTAAGCGCCGCGTGCACGTGCGTGTCTCTCATGGTTGCGGAGTGATCCAAACTGATGTGCAGAGAATGGTTTTAAGAGATGTAATGCTTTCATCTGTTAAGCTTCAATCCATTCTTACGAACTTGCTTATTTTAAAATCCCTATTGCAGAATTTTCTATCCGTAGCACACAGAAAGACCCAAACTATCACATAATACACTAGCTCAGCCACACTACAGCACATGGTAAAATCGGGTCAATCCATTATAAACTGTTGTATATGTTAGTCTTTTGAGATTTATGAGAAGGTCCCAAACAGACATGGCTGAATGAGGCAACGAAACGATGCTCAGTCGGTTCCATGAACGTTAAAATTTTATCGTTAATTCAAAACGGGCTTGGGCCAACCATTAATGCGCGCACTCGTACAATTTTAAACAGCACTGACAAGCAGCCTTCGATAACCTCTACGAGGACTCAAAAAGCACAAAGGACAGTCCAGTTGAGTACCTTATGACTTTTAAGTGCGAATATGATGGGATGTATTATGGGAGGGGCACCTTTGAAAAGTTTACAGCTTTAACTGCTGCACTACAAGAGAAGAACATGTAACCGTGACAGTGGTGGTCTTTTCAGCAGTTGAATAGTAATACTTGAACTACTTGCTGTATAATAAAAAAGTAAATGTGTTGGCTATTAAGTAAGCGACACAGACTGCGTTGCAATCTATAACAGGCTTGCACCAATGTACGTTACGGGTCTGAGCTTTTGCATTACATGATTAAATGTCCAAATTTTAAAAAAATCCTTTGAATTGGAAATTTGATTGTTAACGTAGTTTGTGAACGTCAGACTTCCAACGTTTAAAACAAGTTTCATGTGTCGCATTTAATAACAGAGTGAACATTATATACAAGAACATACTTAAGAATTACTAGAATATACGCTTATATAAGGATAAAGAAATACAAAAGTTGATCGATGCAACCAAATATCGCGCATTTAACAACTAAAAAGAAAGCTAAGTTTGTGGCACTGTTGCGATGCCCGTCCTGCTGAAGCAGTTTGCCCTACCTAATCGTAATGGCTGATTGCCATACACGTCAGTGTCGTTTAGAAGCAGGGACCTACACTTTGTTGTTGTGAATGATTTGAAGCTCGAAGTGAGCTTGGCTGTGCCAATTATTCACACATGACTGCAAGCTACTATGCCTATGATATTTGGGAAACCTAAATAAAATTATATAGTGTCTCTGATACATCTTTGGATAAATGTATTTTGCATAGATTGACTTGCCAGAAAAATCAAATTGAAACAAAAGGTTCACACGATGGTCAGGCTTTTGCTGCGATGAATTGACTTCGCAATGTGTGGCTTCAACTAATTGCATATACAGTAATCAGGAAATGCCAAGGGGTCATTCGTTCATTCAGTGGATTTTCAAAGAATGGCCACACTACAGTTATTGAAGGCAAACTGACTTTTTCCTGAAGTAAATGTAATCACAAGCATTTGTGTGAAAATCACCAGTACTAGTGCCAGGCCATACTTGGTAATTTTTATAACAAGTGTTTCCATTTTACTGGCAGATCCTCCGTTTACAAAACAGTTTGTATTTTTAATATCTTGCTAGCTACAAATGGTCTATTATAAAAATAATAGAGGTCAAATGTTATTAATATTGAGGTGTTTAGTTGAATTAAATGTATTTATTCTTTATTATCTTATATATAAATGTCTACGCGTGGAAGTGTGTGTGTCTGTGCGGCCTGGATGTGAGAGGTGGAGTTGGGCTAAGGGCTCTGCAAGCGAGGATACGAAAGTGATGGATAGTTAGATGCTTTATTAATCCCAAGGGGAAATTCACATACTCCAGCAGCACCTTACTGATACAAAAAACAATATTAAATTAAAGATTGATAATAATGCAGGTAAAACAAAACAATAAATTTATATAATTTTAAGGTTTACCACCCCGGGTGGAATTGAAAAGTCGCATAGTTTGGGGGAGGAACGATCTCCTCAGTCTGTCAGTGGAGCAGGACAGTGACAGCAGTCTGTCGCTGAAGCTGCTGTTCTGTCTGGAGATGACACTGTTTAGTGGATGCAGTGAATTTTCAATAATTGATAGGAGCCTGCTGAGCGCCTGTCTCTCTGCCACAGATGTCAAACCAACCTATTGGCAAAACGAAACCTTTGAAGAAAGACTGTGCATTAGCGGGTAAGCAACTAACGATGTGAGCCAGTCGGCAAAACAAAACCTCCTAGTAGAAAGATGCCCAGAGTAGTTCCTTTCAATTACTTGACATCTCCATATTTCAGTTTTTTTTTGAGGTCCCACGTGCCTTTTACAGCACGGGCTTACACAGCTAGTATGAAATATACATACAAATACTGTCATGACCTACATCATAAATGAAAAAGGGCCTTCATTCTAATCATTATTTGTGCTGGTAGTTTAAATGATCTACATAGTACTTGAGGACAGCCGCACATAATGGAAGGTCTCGAAGTCTGGCGTTTTATTGTTCTGCATTACGTTACTATGAACATCTTTGCACTGATTTTTAGTGTTAGAGCTTTACTGGATTAGAACTGACACTCTTTTTATAACTGATTTTTTTTTTTTACCTATTATGTATTACTATATCTTTTCATTTTGTCTGTTGCTCACAAAAAGTAGCAATGGGACGAATGGCATAATAAATGTGATATTATTAAGTCATTTTCCCTTGGCAGCATAGCTTTTAATGTTTTACCATTGTGTAACAAGTATATCAGATTAATTTAAACTTTAGTGGAACAGAGTGCAGCAATATTAGATATGCTAAAAAAAAATCCTTTTACTGAAAAAAATGTGGTAATGAATGACATTTAATGCTGTTTGTCTTCAATGGATAGTTCAGGTTAACTGTTCATTTTTTTATAATGAGCATATATTTGATCGATTTACACGACAATTCAGCAAAGTTAGATAAGTTAAAAAAAAAAAAAACAGTCTTGGAACATTTCTCTGAGATTTTGTTTTGCATTGATCATGAATTTCATGAACTCTCAAATCACAACATTACAGTAAGCTTCATGTTTAGACTGGTATGGAGCAGGCTGAGAGATAATAATAATAATAATAATTCATTACATTTATTGATGCTTTGTTGCCTCAATTAATTATGACGACTTGCTCTTTGGTGGAACTGAAACCTGCTGAAATAAGCCCGGGATCTCGGTTAAAGTGAGGCTTCCACACTAAGGATGCTTTGTGTAATACCTCCCAGGAAATCATACTAGAGCATTTGGTGCAGTGTGGCAGCAACTGTAAGTGTGATACTCAAGTATGTAAAAACAAGATGAACGCCAACTAGAAACCTGTAAGGTAGGTTAACCGGGACACTTAAACATTTTAGGTGAAATGAAACATATATGTGCCCACCTCCTTTTTCCTTAATATATCACCTTTGTAAAGCAAAAGTGATTAATAAATGGATGAATTTAGTAAAACTGAATAACCAATTTTTTACACTGTAAACAAAAGGAAATAAAGCAAAATGTTCAGGGATACCTAGTGTGGCAGCAGCTGGAATTTTACCATTGGTTTTGTGGTTGAAAGTTGAACTTTATTAAATATGTGTAGGTTGCACACACAAGATATAATTCCAGTAATTAACGCCTCCCTCAGCTCTAGCCAGGAACTGGTTATGCATCTTTACTTTAGTGCCACACGTGTGCACATAACGAGACATAATTTAACAGAAAGTACTGCATTGAGCAATTATGCAGTTTCTTCAGGCTTGCATTATTGTAACTCAGTCAATGTGTAATAATTAATAATAAAAGTACACATTCCCAGTGACACTAATGTGTAATATGCCTACATCATTTTGCAGAAGCGCTACAAATGTATAGTGAATTTTCTTTGAGGTGCTTTTAAATCCGGTTAAGTCTGGTGTAGAGGTTTTTGTAGAAGGAAAAAAAAAAAATCTATAAAAAGTCAATATTTTAAGTCAGTTTGCAAGTTGTGTTCACTCTCGACTTTTGTCTTAACACATTACTAGCAAGTTGTATTTATGAAAGGCTGAGCTGTGTAATGAACTGGAGACCAGAAAGATTTTTAATTTTTCTTGCATTAACTTTAAATCTACAGACTGGTAAACATGGGCTTTCGGTTTTCTTCCA